>NW_024104425.1:710872-993461 GCF_003945595.2 Pipra filicauda
AAATTTCCAAAAAGTACAGGAGTGACAGGATGCTACATTCAACATATACTCATTTTTTAAACAACATGGCATCATAAAAATGTTCCACTATCCTTTATAAATTCTGAGTGTAATTTTAGCAATCCAGTACAGAATAGGAATTTTTATTATCTTCAGAATACAGATGAAAAACAGATGTAAGAGTTCAATCATGAAGTGGCAACACGTACCGACAGAAAAATCAAACTCAAGTGAATAGATGTTTTCACTTGCCATAGGTGAGGTCATTTTCATTTAACTTTTTAAAACCTAGTCTAACAAAATACAGTAGCCTTGGATAATGAATAAGGTGGTATACAACAGAACAAAATTACAACCCCAGCATTGATGATTTTAAGGAATATTTTCTGAGAAAAATTAAAAATCCAGCCTTAACCCGTTGATTATGTTTTACAGGAAAGCAATAGTTCTAGTCCTAACAATAATTATTGTTATTCTTCACACAGAATACTAGTGCCACAATGGCTTTAAGACTGAAGTGTCTTGACCACTATTAATTTATGGGAATAATAACAATAAAAATGTTACATTTGCATCAGTTTTGCAGCTGAGTGACTTTTAGGAAAACAGGATAAATATTTACAGTTTTCTCTACCCAGTAGTTTTTAAGTTTTCTAAATGACAATTTCAAGGGCTGTTGCAAGGTGTTTTCTACATCAAATACTTACACACTGTTATAATTTTTTTCTGATCATCCTGTTTTACCCCCAGCTCTAACTAAGGACCATGGAGCTGCTTACTCACTCACTTCCCCCACTCTCACAGTGGGATGGGAAGGGGAATCGGAAAAGGGTAAAATCCATTAGTTGAGATAAGAACAGCTTAATAATTGAAATAAAGTAAAATAAAATAATAATGATAATAAAAAGGAAGATAAAAGAGAGGAATAAAACTCAAGAAAGACAAATGAAGCACAATACAATTGCTCATCACCTGCTGACCGATGCAGTGATCCCACTCAACTCCCCTCAGCTGATATACTGAGCATGACATTCCATGGTATGCACTAGGCCTTTAGCCAGCTCAGGTCAGGTGTCTCAACCAGTTTCCCTTCCAGCTTTTTGTGCACCTCCTTAATAACAGAGCATGGGAAACTGAAAAATCCTTGACTTAGAGTAAGCACTGCTTACAAATAAAAAATCAGTGTGTTTTCAACTTTATTCTCATACTAAATCCAAAACATAGCTCCTAGGAAGTAAATTAACTCTCTCCCACATGAAACTAGGACAGTACCCACCCCTTATTTTATATTATTTACACCTTAAGTCCCACACTTTCCAGTATAACTCAGTTAACCACCATCAGTCTTCCTGTCTTTTGATATCGTTCCCTTACACTATGGACCATCTCTATAAAAGCCCTTTGACTCATTTAGTCAATGGCTTTGGGCCCACCTGTTGACACAGTCTTTCAGGGTAGGCAAGATGGTGTGTGGTATTAGACTGTTACATAATAAAGTCAGTTCTGGTTCCATCACCACTGTACTTTTCCAGTATCATCAAAGTTCATTCTTCATTGATCTGGGTAATTTTTAATGTAATACCCTTGATGAGGCATTTAGCCACCACAGAAATTATAATATACAGTGTTATATAGCAGTTATCATCATATTATTAATTGGCTAATCCCACCCAAAATCAAATTCCCCTAAGGTACATATCAGACTTCCCCATTTTCCCACATTGCCCACCAAGTACACTCAGGTCCTTGAGCAAAAGCAATCCTATGAGTGGGTTTGACATATGCAGAGCTCAAGACTTGGCAGTCCATTGTTGTGACTTTGTCCATTATGGACAAAGCTTTGAAAATCATTTACTGCACTAAGCTAGTGCTTGTTGTTGATGTTGTTGTTTGTTGTTCTAATTTCTAATATCTGTTGTAGGATAAGGTGTAGGAATGAGACCTCTTGATGTCCCTTCCATCTGGAATTATCCTGTGATTTTAAGGTTTTAGCCACAAACTCACATTTTCTCTATTACATGCTACAACGTTTACATTTCTGAGATATAAATGCAGAATATAAATTTCTCCTCTGAGTGAATTTGATAATTCTCATCACTAAGAGTTTTCCAGTAACTGAGTGAAATAAGTCATGGTTAGGCAGATATTGCCTGTCTGTCTATATCTTGGCATAAAATATTTTAAAAAATTATATTCCTTAATTTTTTTTTCCAAATAACTTGTTAAAATACTATAAATCAGTTGTAAAATCAATTGCCAACAAACCCTAGGATAAATCTATTTAGAAAAAGGCACAAATGCATTGCAAGGGTCCATGGTTTTGTTTGCTTATATATTTCTAGTGCAAGCATGTGCCTGATTTCAGATGTTCATGTTAGGAAACCACACCTGATACATATTTGTATATAACAAGTATAAAATATTTTTGTGCAGTCAAGATGTGAAATATTCTTTTCCAGTATCTAGCATAGGAGAACTTCTGTTTTCGTTTTTAAATTGCAGAATCATATCATATCCCTGGTAAAGGAAGACAGACAAAGGCAAATATTAAGAATTTAAATTTTAAATTTAAGAATTTAAATATTAAAAATTAAAAAATGTGAAATATTGTTAAGCATTCCTGAATATTTAGTGTCCGGAAGAATAATACCCTTTCTGACAAAAGGAAATACTCACAAAATTTAGTCTGAAAACAAATAAGTTTTTTATATAATAAACTTAAATGTGAGACTATAGAGTTAGGAATATATTGCAATTCAGTTTTGAAAGATGTGGTTTTAAATTCTCTGGGTAAAGGAAGCTTCATCGAGAAAGCTGTTGTGCACAGAAATGAAAAAGAGCTAATGAAGTATGCTAAGAAAATGTTGTTATAATTTAGAATTAAAAATGCAAACCTGTGGATCACTCATGATTCTTGGATAAGTAAAAATTTTATAAATAAATACTTAATTTTCTTAAATGTATTACAGGCATTAACATTTATTCTTTTAATGCACAGCTTTATGTGAGTTTAAATGCTAACTCATCATTTTGCACCATTTTACAAAGCAGACAGAGTGAAAAAACCTTACCCAATAGATGGCTATTTTTCAAAGGCAATTAAGAGAAATTATCATGTTTTCACAACACTAAAAACTATTCAGGCAGTAAACAGCAGGCTATCACTTGTATTACATATACATGAAAATCTCTAAAATATTTGAAATGTTTTGAAAACTGAAGTATGTTATCCAGTGCTGACAAGAAAGAGAATGTAAATTAGTTTAAAGCTGGGGTGGTATTGAAGATTAAAAAATATTCTCTTTTCTTAGTATCTTCCAGAATACAATGAGGCAGAAGAAGACAACACAAAAAAAACCCCAGAGACAACAATTGAGGATTACTATCTCAAACAGAAGTGTAAACACTAAAATTCTAAAATGATAGGAAAATATCAGTCAGATAAGTTGGTATATGAAGCACCTGGACTTCGAAAATTTTCTGAGAGCCATAAAAGTCTGAAGAAGTTTAAAAAAAAAAAAAAAGAAAAAAAAAGTTTAGATCTCATAAATTTCTCTGAAATTTTCCAACTCAATTGACATTTCCTGGAGATTATTTTGTTAAATTACATTACCTTTTTGTATACAATACCAACCTTTTTGATTTATCCAGTCACTAAATACTTGAAGCTAAAATCTCTCCTCGCTAAGCAAATGAACATAAATTTCTTTATTAAATATAAATTTCTTAATATTAAATATTGAAATGGTAATTTGGGACATAAAAATGCTTTGGCAAGCTTTTATACAGGTTCTATTAAGGACCTAATTACATCATGATTCGTACATGAAAGTATTTAAGGTTTAGTTACAAAATTTTATGGTATGCTTTTTATCTTACTGTCTTTATAATTCCATCATGTTTTCAGATGTGTACAGAACCAGAACTTCTTCTCTCAAAGAAATTTTGAACAAGCAAGTATTGTTTAGTTTTTTCTTTACATGCAAGTAATTCTGGATCCTAAAAAAAACTCATGCTTTTTTAAAAATATAAAAAAGCTGTTAGAGTTCAGTTAATAAAAAATTTGTATTCCTAAACTTCTGAAGAAATCGTTACTGTACATCTTTCTGTCATAAGATTCTTAGAATAGACTGAAAGCTGCTTTGTTTTTTTCCTTTCCATTATGTAAAGGAATTCCAAAGAATAATGTTGAATTGAAAAAGTGTAGAATATCCATTACTTTAGAACTTCTGAACTATGCATAAAATATTCATATGGCAGAAGACCTAAAAAATGGCCATGTTTCAAAGACACTCCTTCTAGGTGTGTGCTGTCCTCCCAAACAGAAAGCCTCACTTACATGACCTAACAAACGCTCATGATTCAAGAGTCACAAGTTGTTTACCACTGGTGTAGATGATGGGTAACATAATAAGAGAAATGTAATGTCTCAGATCACCCTAGGTTTCAACTTAAAATTATTAAAAAATAATAATAAATTGAGCCTTGCTCTGATGAATAAGATTAATGTTTGTGTTCAGGAAGATTAGATAAAGTAATATTTCCTTTATGAGAAGGTCAGTATCTAGTTTACATATCTCCTTCCACCTCAGTCTGCAAAAAAATGTGTATTTTGTTATGGTAATTACAAAATTCTTTCTTACAAAACAATTTGCATGGTGAAGAAGATAGAAAAAATAGAAGACAATAACAAGAATCTTCATCTTTTAAGTCTAATTTCTGCCCCTATTTTTATGATCAAAGCACTTTGTTTTACCATGTATTTGCTGCTATTTGTAGTCAATAGTTAATGTTTCTTCCCTCGTAAAATCAACCATCTTAGGTCTACAAATCATAGGAATGCAAAATACATTTGTCTCTAATGGGAATCATTAAGCTCCCTTCTGCTGTTACCATTGACAAATAACATATCAAAGAAAGTAATTGTTATTATATTGATCTGTCCTTAGTGGATTTGCATTAAATAGTAATACAGGTAGGAGTTCTAACCAAGTCTGGCACATAATCATAGCATGCTTTTGCTTACAAATATTTGTTTCATAAACTTATATTTTGGACAGAAGAAAATAAAACCAAGAAAAGCTATCATCACTATTATTAACAAGATTCAATACCATTACCATAGAATGAATTAAGAAAACCCAAACCCGATCAGACAAATTATCATGAATGGGATTTAGCATTAAGTCTGTATAAAAGACATAAAAATTATTATTCATAATTCTACCTTATAGCCAAAACTTATTGCTATTTTGGTTGTCTTACAAACATCTTAAACTGGTTTTCAAATTCAAGGGTTTATTCTCTTTAAACAAGAGTAAACTAAACTTAACTGAGTATAAAAATTCATTTAACAGAAAAGTAAGAAGACAATTCTAAAGTCTTACCTGGAATGAGTACATGAAAAAAAAAAACAAACCTCTGTATTTTCCTAGAAAGCAAATCTCTGTTTTAAATACAAATCCTGATGCACCCATAGTTGAGTGAAGGCATGTGTTATTGTTTCCATTTCCATATTAACTCATACTTCTCTTTCTTATTATCTTGGCTTCATTTTGTCCTTAAACCTGTAGTCAAGAAGTGCCTTTATTCTATAGACAGGTGTAGTAATGATCAAAAAGTAATATGCATATATTTAATCATATGTACAAGCTTCACTACTTTTTAATGGGAAATCTAATAGAGTAGGCTAAATTTTATAATAGCCCTTGACTGGAATATAACAATTTTCTTCTTCATTTAACCGTCTTACCTAGAATTATTTTTAAAACTTGTTCAGCTGGTCACCTTCTCTTACAAGATTATTTGGAAATGTTTTGTGTGGTTTGAAAGTAAAACATTTAATCACAATTTCATGTTCTAATTATATGAAAGTAAATATTTCTTAGGTTATTTTTCGTTTGTTTGGGTATTTCTGGAGGGAGTTTTGTTGTTATTTTCTTCCTACATTCAAATCAATACCCACTACTCAAATCTTACAGCTACATTTGATTGCTCAGGGCCTTAAAATAGGTCACCTAAAAGGTCTGTTGACCTATATATCCTGGTGTCAATAACACACAAGAATAAGGCAAGCAGGTACTTATACTTACCATGAATATTCTTCCAAGAAGACACAATGATGTTCTTCTGACAGATAATACCACTCTCTACCTAAAGTAATTCTCTTGGTCGTGCCATTTCCATATTCCTTGGCACCTACAACATCATCATTGTAGAAATCGTGTAATTTCAGATCAAGCTTAATTGCTGTTGCATTATACTTGTTGCATTTCTTTCTTAAGATAGTAGTAGTATGGAGTTGTTTCAAAAGATTAGGGTGTGTCTAAGTGCCTAATAGACCTGATCATTATCTAATAAAGGAAACTAAAATGTGTCCGATGATACTTAAACTCATATGGTTTGAGAGCTTAGTTTTTCCAGGCACAGGTCTGCAAGCTGATGCAGACCCAAGTCATGCCTAACAGTTTTAGAATCTGGTCAGAACACAGAACTGTCTGTGTGTCCCTATATAGAAGTTTTTTCTGTTTATACAGAAAATGTGTCTATGTGTCCTTCAGACACGTCCAATATTTTGTCCTTCCTTAAATATCTCATACATTCATTGCAAATATAAAATTTAGATAGTGTAAGTATGTTTGCGCATCTAATTTCAATAGCATTGTTAAAGGATGGCTCTCTTTTCACAACAACTAAGAGTTTTTTAAAAAAAAACAGCAAACAACAAAAAAATACAGCTTTCCTTAGGGTTAGTGTTTACAGATAGTCTTCTAAAGGTAAACAGATCATAAGAACTAGAGTATGAAGATATTTTTTACTTCCCATTTGCTCTCAATATTCTGGAGAGGTGAAATGGGAGTAACAGAAATATCTCTTGGATGTTGAGATGCAGAAGAAAGTTTAAAAAGAGTGTTATGAGTGTTAAAATCTTGTCAAATATGTATTTGGCTTTAAGAGTTATGCCTTTGGATTGCATCGGTTTTTACACTGATAGAAATCCTTCCTAGCAGTATTAAATTTGGACTAGGTTTAGCAATTTTCACAAGTATTTTCTAGGGGTCGGATGATATAGCACAGTTGAGGATTTCAGATCAAGGATATGATATGGTTCCTCTCTGTCACTCAGGTACTAAACATGAATTATAGAGTTGATTACACCTGTCATTTTGCCTGAAGCAATGATACTATGGTTTTACAGAGCTATCAAAAACCTGCTATGTCAGAGATTAGCATGATTTCAAATTATTATCAAGCACGGGAGGATAATACCTTGAGTCAAGTCATATTTGAAGAAACACGGGAAATATAAAGAAGCTTCCATACTGTCAAAAGGTCTACTTAAATGATAGCTGTTACAAAAAATGGTGGGCTTATTTTTGTTCTTTTTTTATACATATATAACTTTATTTTTCACTAGCATAGAAAAAGGTATTAGAGTATGTTTTAAGAAAAGTTTTAAATCAACCAAGCCTATAGAAAAGATTGTGTTTGTTGCCACTAAGTAGTTTCCAAGACCAAACTCTTCAATTTGCAAGAAAAAGGCTAGGTAGGCTTTTCTGCTTTGTTTGTTTTCTCTTATCAGTTTCTATCACTGTCATATATTCAGCTTAAAAACCAAAATCAGAGTGTTGGGAACAAAACTTTTTAATTAACCTAAACTAAAATAAGAATATTGTATAAGACAATCCATAAATGAGACAGTGGTAAAACTGGACATCTATTCACTGAAGAGGTATGATACCTTTCCACATATAATGACACACGGACGTAGTCATTATCTGTGCCTCTTTGTTACATGTTCTTGTGCGATCTGCTAAGGAACAGGTAGATAAAATCAAAGTAACTACAACAGCAATATATTTTGTCAGCTTTCTATTGATAAAATATACCAGTATCTAAGGTCCAAATACATCTGCAGGCTAACTTTTCTATTCCACTGCATAGCTGAAAGCAGCTAAACATATTCAAAGACTTTTCAGAAATTGGATATTTTGAATTTCTAAGTAGATTTCTTAGTAGATCAGAGTCACCACCATTATTTTACAAACTGGAAAGAGAACATGATTCTTTTCAGCTAAAAGTACCTACCTGAAAGTTAGGTGCTTAGACTAAATTAGACCCATAATTTTCTTCAAGCTACTTGGGAAGGACAGAGGATAGAAGAGAAGAAAGTCTCATTCGCTATGTAAAAGACCAATGTAAGGACATAGAGGTTGGCTATGAAAAATTGGACAGGTTTGTTTCATGCCCTAGGTCGAAATCAGAGGAATCACCATCAAGGGGGCCCTTATGGTAGTGGTCTGCTACAAACCACAGAGTGAGGAAGAAATGATGGGCAAAACCTTCCTCAAACAATTCAAAGAAACCTTAGGTCTGCACACTCTGGCTTCCATGAAGGACTTCAGTTATACTGCAATTTGGTCAGAAAACAACACAGCAGCACATAAGCAATCAAGGAGATCTCTGAAATATATCAAGGACAACTTCCTTACTTAGTTGTTGAATATGTCAACCAGGTGGTGCCCTTCCGAACTTACATATAAAGAAGAGTCGTTTCAGAACATGACCAATAATGGCAGTCTTGGTTGCACTGACCATCAGATTACAGGTTTTTAAGATCTTAAAGACCCCAAGGAAAACAAGTGGATTAAACAGTTGGATTTCAGAATGACAGATTTGAACTTGTTCAGGAAGTGGTCCCTGGGAGTCTGTCTTGAAGGGCAAATGAGCTAAGGAATACTGGGAGATTTTCAGAAACAGCTTTCTTAAAGGATCAATCCACTCACTCAGCCAGAAAAGAAACAAGCATAATGTAAAAAAAAGCCTGGTTACAGTTAGTAAAAGAATTTAAAACCCAAATCAAACAAGCAAACAACAAAAAAAAGAAGCAAACCCAAATCAACCAGAAAAAAAACAAAGCAAACCCAAAACCTAAAACCAAAACAACTGAATGCCCTACCAAAACAAAGCATAAAGAAATAAACATGTGAGAATGGAATGGACAGACTCTAAAAGAGGTATATAGAAATAATGCTGGAGCATTGAGAGGAGGCACTAGGAGGCCAAAATCTCAGCTGGAGCTCAAATTGGTAAGAGATATGTAAAAAAGTGTTCTGTCCCTATGTGAATAGAAAGTAGACAGACATGCAATGAATATGTAAGTAAATTTCTGAATGGGACTAGACAATTACTCACAAATAGAATAAAAAAGCTGAGATACTTAGTACCGTTGTCCTAGTTAGGACAACTGAGACCAGTTCATCAGGGTATGGGTGTAACCCAAAACTGTGTATTCTATAGCCTTCCATGCCATTTCCCAGAAACTGTTATCAATGAACCATTTACACCATCTGCCCATAGAGCCTGACTCCTCAGGCTACAAACTAGGTGTTAAGAGGCCTGTGAGATAGGAGGATGCTCCTGTCCTCACACCCTTTGTGGAACTCCCCGCCCTGAGGGAAGTGCTGAGCATTCCTGCCTGAACTGCAGGATATATAATCTTGGAGTCTTGGAACATTTTTGAACCACTCTGTGGGATCCAGAGAAGGACTGCGGCTCATCGCTCTCAAACAGACTTGGATCACCACCCTATACTGGACTCCAATCACCACTTTGACCAGACTGCAACAGCTCTCCCCCCAGCATCTCACTGCAATCACCACTTTTGACTAGACTGCAACAGCTCTCCCACCAGCAGGTTCTTCCCCTCTCCCTTTACTTTGGACTCAAGCGGGGCCCAAGGAACACCACGTTGTTCATGCCCCAGGGTACTGGGTTATACATTTGGGTTTTGTGGGTTAACACCAATTGTTTGTCTGTATGATTGTACTTACTGTATTATTTTAGTAAATTGTTATTCTAACTTATAATCTCTCCTTTGAGTTGAGTTCATTTCCCCTGCTGGTTAACTCTTAAACCAGCACAACCGTCTTTGCCTCTGCCTTCATAGGTAAGGTCAGCTCCAAAGTCTCTTTGCCAAGAGGCAATAATGAAGCAAAGAGCAAAGAATGATCAAGAGAACATCTGAACAAATTGGACATATATACACCTGTGGGGCCTGACAAGATACATGTCAGAGTGCTAAGAGAGTTGTCTGACATTCTTGCAAATTCATTCTCTGTCATCTCTGAAAGGGTCAGAGAGTCCAAGGAGAGTCCTGAATGATTGTGAAAGAGAAAATAATACATCCATCTATACAAAAGGCAAAAAGGAAGATCCAGAAAACTGCAGGCCAGTTAGCCTTACATCAGTCATTGGGAAAATTAAGGAATAGGTTCTCATGGAAGATATTTCTCAGCACTGAAAGACAAAGCAAACAGTTAGAAGTGATGAGGAAAAGCAACACAGGTTTACCAGAGGTAAATTGTACTTGACAAACCCCAATCTTCTGCGATGCTCAGTAGATGAAGGCAGGGGTGTGGATATTGTGTATCTTGATTGCATGAAAGCATTTGACATATTCTCCCCCAGTGTTCTTTTTGACAAGCTGGTCAAGACATGGATTGGACAAGAAGGCCACAGAATAGATGGAAGACAATCTAAATTGCCAGGCTCAAAGGGTAGTAGTTAATATGCCAAATGATCACCTGTTTATGAGTTGATACTGTGTCTGTCAGCATTCAGTCTCTTTATAAATGGTTGGGATGATGGGATTAAATGCACCCTCCAAGACGGACTCTTCCAATACCTAAAAACAATTAGAGAGGAAGTGGAGATTCCTTCTTGACAAGGATACGTGGGAGGGTAAGAGGAAATAGACACAAGCTAAGTCAGGTAAAATTCTGTCTGAACATATGAAGAAATTATTTATCATAAAAACAACTAAACATTGGATTAGGTCACTCAGAGAACTGGGAAAATCTTTCTTCCTGGAAATATTCCAGAATTGGTTTGACACCTAATCCAAGGCTTTGCTTTCAAACAAAGTTTGGACCAGGTGGTTTGCAGATGTCGCTTCCAGCCTAAACATTTTTATGATTCTGTGATATCTGAAAGAAAAATATCTTACAACTAAAGACAACAAGAAGGTGAAAGAATGTGACTGACACAAGTGTGGCCCTTAGTCATAAATTCATCTGAAATCTGGAATATACTTGGTCAGATTTGATACCAACTTTTCGTGTAATTACATCTGGGGTACAAAGGTAGGCAAAGTTGTTGGGATTTTTTTATGCACTTGTAAATCACTATGACAATGCTGCTACATATATCATCCTTGTTGTAGAAACAGGGAAGATAATCCCTCTGGCTTCAGCTTTCAAAATGTAGACATCTAATCTAAACTAGCCATCCAGGATCTCATCATAATTAGTGTGGAGAGACAGATGTCTCTGGAAAGAAAGATCACAGACAACCATTGCAAGACAGATACCTATCATTTAGGAATGGCTAAAATTAAGTGAAATGAATTGGTTTTTAAGTGATATGCCAAGGAAAAGCAGTAAGTTTGAAAAGGGATGTACCACGTACAGATTCATGTTCTGACTGTGAGGAAACAAATGAGTTGAGGTATTTAGGTGGTGTTTTTTATGAGGTGTCCGACACAATGTTACTAAGACCATTATGGGGCTGTATAGAATCTGCTAGTAATGGAAATAGAATCTCACAGAACAGAGACAGAAAGATAGCAAATTTAAGTCTTTGACATGAGAAATGTATTGGGACTAGGAAAAAGAACCCATAACTGGTTTGTGCTGAATACTGTGGCTAGGTTTAATTCATGCTATTCCAGATTTCTATGTCCTTTTTGTAGGTTTTTTAATACCTAGTATACCAGAATTTATCACTGGTTTATAGCATAATAATTTTGATGAGTTCTAAAGACATATTATTTTTTTTAGTGATCTCTGAATCCTTTAAACATAGAATAAACACTTTAACACAGAATAGTCCTTGCCTTGAGAACTTCTTGATTTATTCCTTGCCAGCAGCTCTGCACCTAAGGTCTTATTTAAAATATGTTGTCCACTGTTGCTGCCTTAACTCCTTCAGTGTTTTAATGTTATTTCAAGGGGAGCCAGAATTGTTTGCCTTGGGCTCTCCACATGATTGTGGTCGTCTGCTTTTCAGATCAGTTCCTAAGGCAACAGATATAACCACTGCAAATCTTTAGAAACAATACTTTATTGGCTCCAAACATATCTGCTTTATTTTCAGGGACAAGTATAAGGCAAAAACCAGAGATTCTGTGGATGTGAAAATCAGTTGGGCTTAAAAGACTGCTATTACTTCTCCATATTATTGGAAGGGGATGTAGAACATGGACAAAATGACAAAATGAGATCTCTAAGTGCTGGGCAATTTTGTACATAATTTGCATCTCTGTTACCTAAATGGTAATTCTAAGAATAATTATTAAATTATACCTAGTTCGTAGATTCTAAACTCTTGAAAACACAGTTCTGTGTTATTTGTGATCCATAAGCAAAGTGATGCTTAAAAGTACTTCCATTCTGTAGTTCTCACAAATTAAACTAAAGAAATGAGAACTATAAATGTAAGAGAGAAAAAAAGAATAGTACACTTATATTATTCAGTTTCTTAGCCTTTATTATCTCACTTTTTAGCCAAACTGAAGATTGCACTATGATCTATCTGTTTTTATATTCACAATATTCTTTTGCGATAATTGAGGCCCACAGTTCTATTTTCACCTTAGCTGAGCCAATTAGCTTGTGAGTAAACATTTTATTAATTAATTTCTTCTTATAAAAAATCTTAATAAGAAGTATAAAAAAGAGGCAGAATGTAGGACTAATAATAAAACCAAAACTTTTCAGTTATTGTGTTGTAGTGGGTTGACTTTGCTGGCCTCCAGGTGCCCACCAAGCCACTCTATCACTGTCCCTTCTCAACAGGACAAGGGGAAAAAATGCGATGAAAAGCTTGTGCATCAAGATAAGGACAAAGAACACATACCAGTTACTGTCATAGGAAAATATGACTCAACTTAGGGAAATTAATTTAATTTATTTTCAATTAATTCAAGTGGGATAATGGAGAAATAAAAACAAATATTAAAAACATCTTCCTCCCACCCCTCCCCTCATCCTATGCTCAACTCTACTTCTGAATTCTCTACCTACTCCTTTCTGAGTGGCACAGGTAGATGAGGAAGGGGTCAGTTCATAATATATTATCTCTGTGACTCCTTCCACCTCACACTCTTCCTCTGCTAAATTATGGGGTCTCACCCATGGGATGCAGTTGTTCATTGACTTATTCAGTGTTGGTCCCTCCCACAGGCTGAAGTTCCTAGTGAACTGCTCCAGCATGGGCTCCTCTCCATAGTACCACAGGTTCTGCCAGAAGCCTGCTCCAGTGCAGGCTCTTCCCAAGGTCAAAATTTCCTTTGGGCACATTCCTCTGCTCCAGCATGAGGTCCTCCCTGGGCTGCAGGAGGCTACCTGCTCCATTGTGAACCTCCATGAGCTGCAGAGGGACAATCAGTTTCCAGTGTCTTCTCACAGAAGCAACATCTGCAGCACCCTCCACTATCAAACTTTGCTACAAAATAACAAATACACACAGACACTGCATAAGGACTGTGAGGACTCTTTAGACTGTAAGAAAGTATAATCATGAATCTATAGACTAAAACTGACATTTCAGATATAAATCTGTCTACTACCTATTCAGCCAGTGTCATATCTACTCTTTTTTTTGCAGCAATACAACAATAAATCAAAGTGGTTTTATAAAGCAGCACCTCTCAGTTAAGAATTTCCATTATTAAATAGTCAATTTGCAAGAAACAAGATATATGGGTTCCACATCTCTTAGAGTTCTGTATCACCTCCTTTCTTTACTATCACATGATATTCACAGAAAATTATTCCCACTTACAGTGGTCAGTGCTTGGCAGAATAAAAGTCTTTTCTATAAAAATGATGAGTATTCCAGTGCTATTGTAGAATAGCTTTCTATTTTTTTTCCATATTTTCTTACATGTATTATGTTCAATGCACTGCTGAAAATTTCATGGTGTTTTTTATTATGAAGTCAGAGTACCATTCATTATAACAAACAGAACTGGAAAGCAGAAAGCATTCTTTTTGTTTGTGTATATTACAGAGTAAAGTCAGAAACACAGATGTGAACTCTTATTAACAACAGATCACAGTGTTTTTATGGACAAATCTAAACCTAATGATCAACCTAAATATGACTGCATTTGTTTTCTCTGTTGGCTGCATCTGGTACTTGTAAAGATTTTATTCTCAAGTGTTAATTTACATCAACAGAATAATTCACAATTTTTGTTGTGAGTTATGTGATAATATGTATCATTGTATTTGAAATTTGACACAGCCACACAGTTCTGGAGGAAACTAAATATCTTGCATCTGTGATTCCAATTTATGCAAATTGTTATGGTCTGCCAAAATTAGCTGTCTCTAGGCCACTTTATTGAACTACATGGGTTGCCTCTTTCATGAGCGTGTGTGTTTGCAGAAGTGAATGACAATGCATCTTTGCTTTTCCTTTCTGACTCACAATGCCAGAAAATAGAGAAATATTTTGTTCTCCCATATATAAACTGATACATACAATTGAACACCTGTAGTTTTCCTCTTCTAGCTGCTAACAGCTGAGTGTTAATATGATATAAAAACTATTAAAATAAGTTATATATTGGCCTGTTTATACTATCTTTTATATTAAAAATCTCTTTGCACATTTTCCAATAATTTCTTAGAGTTGGTAGTATAGCCATAAGAAAAATTACTTTTGGAGTAAATAATCTTGTCTGGTTTGGCAATATCAATGCATGCTTTTAAACTGTTTCTTTTATTAGTAATTTTTTTATCATCTTAGTATATTTAGTTTAGAAGGAACTCTATTTTGTTGTAGAGAAGAATATATCCTCTTTCTCTCTCTCTTCCATCATGTCTGCCTTTTCCAGATCTGAATTGGGTTTTTTTTCTCTGTAAGAACTTCTTAGAGGAGTATTTATAAAATTATTTTGAATAACAGCAAAATAATAATTTCTAGATTATGATTTTTTTCAGTCTTATCTGAGTGGAAAATGTGATCAAAAATGTGTTATTCTCTCTCCTATATATTTTACTTCCTGCTGTTGCACATATTGATGGAGATTTAAAATTGCCTCATTTATTTATCAAGCTTTCAATAAATGAGTTTGTTATGAAGTTCAGAATTCATCAAACTGAAAACAGTTCAAAGGCCTTTATCACAAAATTTAGGCCCAGAAATAACAAGTTTGGTTCTTTGATTTGCTACTAAATCCATCATAGAATGCATTGTGGAAGACTGAAAGTTTCATAAGTTTGCAGTTTTCACACATATGCACAAGGCAGCCTACAGCACAACTGCATTTATTAGTATTGATATCACAGTTGTGTAGAGAAGAAAATATACAGAAAAGAAAGAACTATGGAAAAATATATTATATGGAATGACTAAGCATTAGGCACCTAGATGGTTACAAGATAGACTTTGTGAATGAGAATAACATTCCCACTGACTTACGAGCAGTAGGATGCTATCCAGTGTTTGGGAACTGTAAAGCTCCTATATAACATAAGAGAATAGAAACAATGTTATGTTGTCTTCAGGCTTAGAAAGATAAAGAGGCAGAATACAGTGAAAGACAAAAAAAGCTTTTTCAATTTAGAGAGGTAAAAGGTATTCTAAGTGGAAGAATATGTATTCATTTTTGTTGATAATTTATTGAACTTGCTTCTGTGGCATTTCACCTGTTTTTAAATTCTTTTGTGTTGGTTGATAGTTTCAGTTCCTTCTCCTGTTATTTAACCTTCTATCAGGTATTCTGTATGTGCATACTACAGCTATGAGCTAGGCTGATTTTCCTTTGTATTTTGTGATGCCTTCTGAGACACCGAAGCAAAAAGAGTGATGAATATGAGAATCACAAGCATAATGATGGTATCCAGCAAAGGTAATGAACATTCTTTTTTTCTCTTTCAACCTCTTTCAATTCTGAAATTCAGTAGAAACTATTTGGTTAAATTTTCTTTCAAACAAAATCCTTACAATCTAAATTAAAAATGTCTTTGATGGAAAGCTAAATAAAACTCCAGAGAGTTGTAGAGGGTGTAGCAAGCTGCTGGCAGGAGGGTCTGGGCCTGCCCAATGCTGGACACAGAGGGTTCAAGCCAACTCCAACCCATCCATCATAGGGCACAGCTGAGCCCACAGTAAAGGGGATGGTGGCTTGAGGAAAACATAATAAAAAAGATGGGCAAAAAACACCAGATGGGGTTGAGGGGGGAATGACAGACTCAAAAAGAACAAGAAAAAATACAGGCAACAACAAGGTGAAAGAAGAAGTATGGGAGATAGTGCTCCAGGTACCAGAGCAGAGATTTCCCTCAAGCATGTGAGAAGACCTCAGGTCAAATCTGGTTTGCCCATGGCAGTAACTGGCAAGGGATCTCCCTTTCTTTTTGTCAACTCATGAGCTTTTCCATCTCATTTTCCCCTGTGCCCTGGTGAGGAGGAGAATGAGACTGGCTGAGAGGGGATCTGGCAGCCAGCCAGCATCAACCCACATACATACACACATACACACATACACATACACATACATACACACATCAACACACACACACACACACACACACACGTATTATGTGACATGAAACATGTAGGTAAAGCAGAATATAGAGAATATATTTTACATAATAACATATATATTTACAGACCAGAATTATGACAGTGATTTCAAATTTAGAAAAAAAATTTCCTTCATGGCAACTCCATGACAAAAGAAAAGGTGACAAGGCAACACATCTTGATAAAAAAAGAAAACATTATGTTCTTGAGATTGTGATTGGAATAATTAGTGAAAGAGTGAAATTACCTGCAGAGACAACTTTTCTCAGGGCCTTGAGAGCACTGCTAGGACACAGTATCCCTGTTGAGCCCCTGCACACTGCCCACAGCCCAGAACCCCACGTCAGTCCATGGGGGCATCAGCTGATGCTGATGGGCCCTGTGATGCTGCAGCAGGGCTGGTCTCCAGGGCCCCAGAGCCTTGCCCTGCCTGGCTATGGGCCCTGCTGAGACGGGCTCACTCTTTGGTTGAAACTGTGCCTAGCCTCAGGCTGTCCCCAGGGATGTGGGACGCCCAGGGCTGATGCTTCCCCAGTGTCCCCTCCACTGCCTTGCTCCTGGCTGGGGTGCCTCCTCCTCGCCTCCCTCAGCAAGCATGCAAGATTTTGGGAGGAAGTACAGCTGGAACCAATTCAACAAGGTCAAAGGGATATTCCGTATCATATGACATTGTGCTCATCTATAAAAGCTCATGGAAAGGCAGAGAAAGGTGGTGTTTTCATGGTTACACAATGTCTTACCAAGCCACTTTACACATAGGTCCTGCTTTCCTGGAAGAGGCTGAGCATCTGCCTGTTGATGTCAAGCAGTGACTGAATTCCTTATTTATCTTTGCTTGCATATATATCTTTGCTTCACCTGCTAAACTGTCCTTATTCCACTTTTGCCCTTCAGTCTCTCCCTCATCCCATGGGAGTGGCATAAACAGTGAGTGGATGGAAGCTTAGCTACCAGCTGGGGCCAACCCACGACAGGCACATATATGTCCTGGTTACAGAACATAATTTAATATTGTATTACAATGAATATAAAGCTACAAAGTCTTCACAACTAATATATGAATATGAAGAGATTTGTGGAGAAATAATCCGATAGTATCACTAGCAAGAAATGAGGGCTTCCAGTGTGAAGTAATATATTTATGTTTACTAGATTTTATAATAACAGACTTATATGAACTTCTGTATACTGGCAGAGCCTTGAGATCTTTTTATAATGATTCACACTCATATTACTTATGAACTGGTTGATATGTATTTTCAAGACAGTTTGCTTACTGGTTTTTAACTCATGTTAGCTTATGATCTACATGCAGGATATTGTTTTTCTAGGGGATGAATTTGAATGTATTTTGCCTTCTCCTTTTTCCAAGTGCAGGAAGCAAATCACTATTTGTTTACACGCCTTTGTAATTGATAAGACACATCCCTGGAGGCAAGGTGAGGTTCTTGTTACTAGATCTCTTTCTTTCTTTCTTTCCTTCTTTCTTTCTTTCCTTCTTTCTTTCTTTTTCTTTCCTTCTTTCTTTCTTTCTTTCTCTTTTTCTTTCTTTCTTTCCTTCTTTCTTTCTTTCTTTCTTCTTTTTTTCTTTCTTTCTTTTATTCTTTCTTTCTTTCTTTCTTTCTTTCTATCTTTCTTTTCTTTTACTTTCTTTCTTTCTTTTCTTTCTTTTATTTTATTTTGTCTTTTCTTTTACTTTCTTTCTATCGTTCTTTTCTTTTACTTTCTTTCTTTCTTTTCTTTTTCTTCCTTTCTTTCTTTCTTCTTTTCTTTCTTCCTTTCTTTCTTCCTTTGTCTCTTTCTCCCTTCCTTTCTTCCTTCCTTTCTTTCTTCCTTCCTTTCTTTCTTCCTTCCTTCTTCCTTCCTTTCTTGCTTCCTTCCTTCCCTCCTTACTTCCCTCTCTTTCCTTTCTCTCTCTCGTTCTCTCTCTCTTTCTTTCTTTGTCTCTCTTTTAGCTTCTGTGGTAAAGGACTTGATGCTCTAATGACAGATAATAAAGACAATGAGGAATGATAAGGGAAAGAGGACTTACTTTCATCTGCAAATTCTGCTGTTGAAGAACACCCACATATGTTGTATTACATTGATTCAGAGTTTTGAAACATGGAAGTTTCTGGAGCATTTTCCTTGAGTTAATAGCATAGAGGGCTCCTAAAGGATACTTTAGCAACTTTAAGAACAGAGTAAGCTACTTTAAAGGAAAATACACTAAATTTTTATAAAATTTAATATATTGAGCAATTTCTTTATGGAAATTCTATAATGTGTTATAACTTGCATTCTATGGCACCAAAAAAAATTTGGCATGTTTTGTGCATTCTCTCCAGGCTCATTTCTATTTTATTTCTCATTGTAGCTCACAGAGATGTAACTCAGAGACAATACATAGTAAGGTGGCAGAACCACCAGATAAATTAGGTATGTGGAAAAGGTATCATGCCTATTTATCCTTTAGCACAAAGTTATGCCTTGAAGGAATGTCCAAGCCTTTAAAAAGGTTTTCTGTTAGCTTCAGTGAGAGTATGTCTGAAAGTAAAGGCCTGCTCTCAGCAGGTGATTGGCACCTTGCAGGATGAAAGTTTGCTGAATATTTCATCAATGAAAGGAGATCCTTTTCATATAGTATAAGATTTAATACCTGTTTCTAACAATCCCTCAGTCCATCTATCTGACCATAGAATTTTCATAGTTATAGCTGTGGATTGTGATTAGTTGCTTTTTATGGTCATAAGACATCTTACCATAAATCACAGCATGACAATTAAAGTATCTTTTTCTGAGTTTTTTTGTGGCATCATACTTCAAAATATATTATTTTTGACCAATCAATGACTACATCTTCTAGTATTTTGTTTGAAAGATAGAAAATATTTTAACTCCTACATTTTTACTTCATTAGGAAAAGGTTATATATGTAAATAAAGATTCCTAATTGTGTCATTATACCGGGAGTGGGGAAGCTGACATGGTAAAATAAAAGCAAAGACTGTTGATGTCATAAAAGATGACATGTAAATGGTGTTTATTTCTACCTTTCAGGATATTGAAAGAGTCTGTGGTTCAATGTACTCGGTTCAGACTCTACTGCTGAAAATAGAAAAATACAACACAGTCAGAAATATTGATTATTAGAGCCTATGGAATCCTGCCTCAAGCTTCATCAGCTTGAAAGCCCTGTTCATTTTGTTAAACTCTTCTAGTAAGATACTGTTCTTTAAAGAAAAGTGACCTTTGAACTGCATTTCATCTTTAAATTTTGTGCAAACCTCTCACTGTCTTGCAAGGGAGTTCCGCATGCAGCTGAATGTAGCTCACAAACGTGACAAGAGACGGTATAACTGGGGCTTCGTAGCAAAGTTTCCAGAAATCATGTAACTGGGGATTTATATAGAGAAGTAGAGCTGAATGACAAGCAAAACATTATTCAAATGGTTGTGTTTTGTTTTGTCTTTAAATGAAAAATAACATCATCTAAAAGAAACTATTGCTCAAAAATAGGGCTATATCATACTTTTTATAGGATGCAATTAACCATTTTTACCTTTACTGAGTTTCTTTGTGACCAATACAAATGGAATTGTCACAGAAAGTCACAGTTTTATTGCAATTGAAAACAAGTAATGAGGCCGAGTTTTAATTTTGCAAAAATCAAGATTATTAATTTTGCTTATCTGAATTTAGCAGACAAAAATCAATATGACATGATGTCCCAAAAATATTAGCTTGTGAACCCTAAAAATACATCTCCTTAGACATGTAGTTTGCATTTTATTGTATTGGCATTATTTATTCATTTTTAACATTTTTTTTGCCTTATTATCACAAGATTTATTTTAAAGATCAGGATAAATTCTTACATTAGGTATTATTTTTACATATAGTTATAATTCTCACATGCATTTCTTTGCGGCTTCAAATTCACATCAGAACATACTGTGTAATAACAATTGTAGTACTACTACAGTTTGATTTTCTATTTTCTTATGAGTTAAAATAGTTGTAGAGAGAAGTCCTAAGGAAAAAAGAAATCTTTATTTTCCTTTTGAATCAGCAAACAAGGTCACTACATTTTTAAAGAAAAGGCAGATTCTGTGTATCAGCATACCTGCATTACAATTCTTTTACCTCAGACTTATAAGTTTAAAATTTTACTTTCATATCTGCAATGTTAAAGTAACTCAGCAGTTACTTGTGTAACCCTAGTCTATTTACTGGGGAAGCAGAGTGAAAAACAGAGAAGGCCTTGATGTCACACAAGCATTGTCCAGCCATGGCTAAAACATTACTATGTTCATCAGACATTCCTTGCTGCAATAGATTCTTGGTAAGTGATTAATAGCATACTAAAAATCTTAGCTAAATGTATAAAGAATTGATTGTTCACATATAATCCTTTAGATATAAATCGTTGGTCAAGTCTTTGACTAAGTTTGGATCCAGCTGCACCTGAACTCCCTCTGATAAGGAGTTTAGAGCAAAAGGGGGTCCTCTCTGAACTTTATGTCCTAACAGGAGGGTCTCTCTGGCAATTTTGTCTGAAACTGTCCTCTATGCAGTAAATAATCAAGTGTACCTTGGCACTGAATCTTGTTAAATCACTGTCTCATTTCCTATCAAACTTGATTAGACTGGTTTATATCAATAAATATATTGCTACTTCTCTCTTATGAGTGAATTGTGTCACTCAAAGAGTGACAGCCAGTTTTGAACAATGTAATTTTTATTTGCTAAAAGGAATTCTAGATTTTGTAACTGACCTGCCAAAGATTTTATTTTCACCAGTCATTATCAAACTTCTCACAAATCAGACTATGTCAGAGTGGGAGATCACTGTGTGTTCCTTCATGTCATCAATCACTAACGTGAGGAGTGACAGTGATATTTTCTCAGGACAAAATTGTGCTCAAACCACTGTAACAATTTCTAAAAAGCTTGAGATGCTGTCAAATATGTTTCTAGGTGTTGAAAGTTACAGGATGACCTCAAGGTTTACTTCTTGTATGTTCTTAATCATGAGTCTCCATGTAAGAAAAGAAGTCAGTTGAAAGTCATAAAAAGGTAAATTAAGTCATAAGTTATAAAAAGAAATAAAGATTGTAAAGAAGGTTTGAAGTTAGGTAAGAAGGAAGTTAGACCAGAATGGGTTCATGATGCAGGGGAATGGAGGGGTGAGAAGGGCAAAGAGAGAGCATAGGTTGGTTGGAAAGCTCCATCAGAGAAAATGTGCTTAATCAATGGCAAACAGAGGAAAGGTGTAATCTTCCTAATAAGTACTTTTATGCAATATGTATAGTGGAAGACAAGATTCTAATAGAAATATAATTTCTATTATTTGTATTATTTGTATTATTTCTATTATTCATATAATAGAAAGCTGCATAGTGGGGGGCTGGGGGGCCGTGGCCCCTTGGCAGAGCTCCTGCCCCTTCTCCCCTCGTGGCCTAAAACATGGCCACTTCTTCTCCAACTACCTCATCATCCTTCTTTTCCAGTCTGGTGCAATATGTTTAAATTTTGCAGGAGCGTTAATTGGGTCAACACCAAGAGAGACACCACCCCCTTGGGGGGTTACCATTTTTTTAACTCCGGGGGGAAAAAACCACTTTTTTTCCCACTATAATAGGAAAAATTTACAATCTTTTTTTTTTAACCAAAGTCTGTTCTAAGGATCATGAATAACATATATGACTGGAATACAACACTGACTCCACTTTTCTGAACCTGAAATCAAGAGGCTTATTCTTTATGCACATCTAGAAAGCTTCCACATTAAAGTAGTTTTGGTAGAACTTTTTTGATTACTAGTTTTAGAGGGTTA
Source organism: Pipra filicauda (assembly GCF_003945595.2). Taxonomy (NCBI): domain Eukaryota; kingdom Metazoa; phylum Chordata; class Aves; order Passeriformes; family Pipridae; genus Pipra; species Pipra filicauda. The sequence goes on from NW_024104425.1 coordinate 733,290, forward strand.
CTTGAGAACAGCTTAAGAAAGTTCATATCAGTATTAAGTGACAGAGGGGCACTGAGGAAGCTCTTTCAGTAAATTATGCCGGATTTCCTTTTCCCTTGCTAAAATGATAATCTTAGTCCTAACCTTCACTCTTACAGACTAGAATTATTTCTTTTTAGCATGGTTGAGATATTCCAGAAATTGTCTCACCAAGGCTGTGCAAATGGCGAAGGCACTCCTCCAATTCCTTACCTTACACATCTTGAAATGTCTGGTTTAATGCTCTGTTCATTCTGTATCATATCTTTTTCTGTGTAGAGGAAATACTGGCACCACTTATTAAGGAGAAAGATAATTCGAAATTAAAAAGATGACCTGGTAAGTAGATATGGCTTCTGAAATACCGCTTGCTAAAATATTTACATGCTAGTGAATCAGTATTTCCTTGCAGAAAAATGTCACACTACTGTGAATTAATTTGCTTTTTCTCCTCAGCCTCTCTGTGATAAAAACCCAAGATGTTTCACAGAAAGTTTTCACAAGAGTGGTTGGCATTCCTCCTTTCAGTTTTTTCAACCAGAGTCCTTGCATGGTGAATAATTGATTCTTAGTGCAGTCATAAATCCTCTTAAATTCAGTGAAAACTTTGCTTTAATATAAGAAATCCTATAATGCACTACCACACTTGGAGAAATCTGGCTAAAAAACATACCTTATACCCAACAAACTATACACCCAAATAATATATTTTTGCCTTTAATATATTACTTAGGGCCTACTTATTCTGTAAAATGGGGATGATACAATTTATGCTAATAAATGAAGCACTTGAACTATAGGGAAGAATGTTCCAAGAGAAGCAGAGTAAAGTGACTACTTCTGTGTATATGCTAGCGTCTCTTGCTGAGGCACCAAATTTCCCTAAAGTTTTAGAGGCTAAGTAAAATAGTTCTCCTCAATTAAGTGTTCATGTTCCTTATAACACTGGTAGAAGGAACTTGACTGAACAGAACAGTTGAGAGAGAAATAGACTAATCCCAGTTTTTGATTTTCTGCCTCATTTTTTAGTTGTTTTGTTGGTTGTTCTTTTTTTTTTCTTTTTAAAGTATTATGTGGCTTTTTGTGGTATGCAGTATCCCAGTATACAAAACATATAACAAATACAATACATACAACAAATACAATAACATATATTAAAAAAAAGTGGCTCTGTTTTCCATTTTATTATTTAGTTTTATTACAGAGGCACAGCTGGGTTTTGAATGACTAAAATTGCAAAGGATTTTAATATAATGCATTGCTCTGTACAATAATTTAATTTACCAAACATGACTTATTTTTTTATTTAGCTTTTCTGTAAAGAACATCTTCTTAATAGAGCAGTAAAACCAAATTATATTGCATTATCATTCATAACCATACTTTCTTTTCATGCCTAATTAAATATGAAGTGTCACTAGAATAATGTGAAAAGCTTATTTCTTACTACTTATAAACTTTCTCTCTTTCAGTTATTATCAAAATATTGTTATTAGTTTTATTTTTTCAAGGAGATGACAATATAAATTTTTGAACATAATCTGTTTATTAATTATTTTTTTCTTGCACCTGTTTGCAAAACTGGATCAAACTTTTTCAGCTTGGAGACTGGTTTCTCTCAACTCTTTAAGCATTCCTGTTTCTTTTTCTCTTTAAATATTTTCTTTAATATTTTCTTTAATTGCAAATGTACAGCACAGAAAAAAGCCCAGATGGAATTAAAGCTCTGTGTGTGTGTTTGTTCAGAGATTTCATCCTACTGGGAACAGAGAGAAATGGTAAGGTAGATTGCTAACAGAAGGGTTGAAATGGATGTATTCAAACTTTTAAGAAGGTACAGAAAGAGAAGATGAAGAGTTGTTACATTCCACGCACGGGTACAGCTTCAATGCATTTTTCCTTTCCAAAGGGTGCTAAGTAATTAAGAATAAGCACTTATAGCTACCTATCTTGTTTTGAAATTACTTAAGTTTCAAAGTAGTAATTTAGATGAGAAATTAGGAAAAAATTAGGAAAAAATTCTTTATTGTGAGGGTAGTGAGGTATTGGAACAGGTTGCCCAGAGAACTTGATGTCCCATCCTTGGAAGTGTTTGAGGCCAGGTTGGATGGGGCTTTGAGCAACCTGGTCTAGTGGAATGTGTCCCTGGCCATGGAAGAAGGTTGGAATTAGATGATCTTTAGGTCCCTTTCAACACAAAGCATTCTATGATTCTATTGGGGGTGTCTGCATGGCCCACCCATGGCAAATAACCTGGATGACAACAGCTGAAAAGAATGGGTTTAAATTTTAGGTCTGAACATTGAATACACAAAAATGTCTGAAGGGTGTTTGCCCAAAACCAGACAGGTTACAGAGGAAGATGACCACTGGCTGGTTTCAATAGTAACAACCTGGAGAAAAGTAGGCTAATGTAGGGAACTTACATTCATAACATGACATAGAATAAAATAAGCACATTTTGCAGGATATTAAACCCAAGAAACTTAAATTTTCTTTACTCCATACATTTTTATTGTAATAACAATTTATCAACAAATGTAAAAATTTGCTTCTGAACAAACCACTTGAAACAGTCTTGTAAGTATGGCTTTCTTAAGCAAGTATTAACATTTCATTGTATGTCCTTTCATCAGAAGTTCTGTCAGACCTAGTAATCCAAACAAAATTTTTTACTCAAACCTATTAAGTTTTCAGACTAATGCAATGTATTTTACAATTACTTTTAGGTCACTTACAGTGAGAGTCATGGACATGAAGTCACTTTGAAAAAATTGCTATCAAATAACAGCTGGATTGCTTCAATAGAGGGAGAGAGAACTCCGTTTTGATGCTCTTCACATCTTGCAGTGTCTTAAAAGTAAACACCTGTTCACTTTCAGCTACTGTGAATGGATAAAGTCCCATAACTCATTCTTCACGAACAGTAACACAGAACATCTATCAGATGGTAATGACTTCCCGTCACAACTAACATGGAATTAATTTAAACCAGAAATCTAGTAGTAAAATCAAGTACATTGACAATCAGGAAGCTGATTAAACTAGACTAAGGTCATAGAAGAAGATGGTGGCAGATTCAAGAACAGAAGCTCATTTAGAAATTAGACTGCATTGATTAACACTGAAAAAAAGGATCAAATACCAGTAAATATCTTGTTTTTAAACAGAAAAAAGTCACGATTTTGCAGTTCAGTGTCCTTAATTTGGTGAAGTTAGGAACAATATATTAATGTTTTATTAAGGAGTGACATAAATTTTTTAGGAAACGAGACAACTTTTTTTTTTTTTTTTTCCTGGTCATAATTGTACAGGTTATGCTCATTTTCTGACAGAAAATACAAACAAAGAGAAATCAGAGTAGAGATAACTTCCCATCACTCCGCATAGTATCTTCTATCTTGAGAAATGAGTAAAAGTGCTTTAATGGTGTGAATTATAGGATATTATGTTAGATATTAGGTCTGTAAAATAAGGAGGCCTCTTCAGTTGATGAAGCAGTCTGTAACCCTCCTACTAATGCTGTATCCATATCCACAGGCAGACCTGCCTGGTAGCCCACCCACACCATGCCCCTGAAGCCTGTGACTGGCTACACAGCACAACTCACTCTGGCCTGGAAGGCACTGATGGGATATCCTGCCTGGGAGGGAAAACCAAACTGTATAAATACAGGAGACTCCATGTGAGTCCTCCCTCTCTCTCTTTTCTCCTGCTGCCTGCACCATGTGAATCATCGAATCTTGTCAGTAACCATTTTTCCTTTCCTCTCTCTCCTTCTCCTTCTTCTCTCTTTCTTTACCCTTTTAGCCTGTTTTCCTCCTTTAGTCTTTTCCTTCTCTTGTAGGTAACTTAAAACTAATGAATTGGGTTTTACTAAAGCTGGTATATTGATTCTGGGGAATGGGTCATTGTGCTGAATGTTTTAGTGATATATTTTTTCTTGGTTGTATTTTACTCCTGTAAAACCTTTTGCCAAAATACCTTATTTTTCTCATTAAATTAAAAGAATTTCTCTTAGAGAAGGGTGTGTGACTCTTCCTCCAGATGTGAATTCGAGATTATAATGAACCAAAAGGCTTTTAAAAATTCTTAAATAAAATGTAACCACTCTGGGCAGCTTATGGTTTAAAATCTGGAATATAACAGGAAGTAAATCCAAATATTTCTGAACTAAGTAAGTATCACTACTCAGAAAAAATAATGAAATAAAGGGCAAGAGACTCATTTGGGTAACTAAGAAAGTAATAGAAGCTCTCAGGAGGGGATAAAACTAACATTAAATGACATAAAATATCAAGAACACTAAGAAGATTATGAAGTAAAACCAAGCAGTTTATGAAAGCAAAAAGTGGCATGAGAGGATTGCCTAAGAAAAGAAACAAATAATAAAAAATTTTTTGTAGATAATGTTTTCAACAGGGAAATACAGTCAGTATGCAAATCTTGGGAATCCTAATCATGATGCCTGGAGAGACCTCAGAATCCTTTCCGATACAGACACTCGTCCTCAGAGGAGTCCATTCTTTCATAGAGAACTCTTTTGTACTTTTAATTCGACTTTCTTTTCCCAATGTAGTAAATATCTCTTGGAATTCTTATTTCTCATTTTAGTCTTCATAGACTAGTACATTAAAATATCTTCAATGCACAGGGAAATTAATAAACAGGAACAAGTCATGTTATCTCCCCTTAAAATAAAAATACAATTAAACAGAACTCGAGTGTCTAGAGCATCCTTCCATAATGGATTTCTGATGAAGATGACAGTACATTTTCAAGAGTTCAGAGGCAAAAAATTGGTAATGTAATCATGACAATAAATATAAAATTGAGAACATAAGTATGAGATTCCTCCTATGATCACAATAAGAGCTACAACAAAAAACCAAGAGTTGTGATCATAATCAAAATGTAGATGTGTTAATTTTGCTAGATGAATAATGATGATATTTTATATTTTTGTCCACTTATATTGAAGGCATATAATTTCTTATTTGCTTTATTATTTTGACTTAAATTTAGAAAATTAAAATATTATCTTGCTCACATATATTTGTAAAATATATTTACATATATTTGTAAAAATAGTATCAGATTCCTGCCCAATCCAAAAGCTGTAGTAAAAATGATTGGCTGTGTAAGAGAAAGAAAAGCAAAAGTAAATCACATATAAATATTTATACTGACACTTGTTATCTCGATGTTATTAGTATTGCAAGTATTTCTTGACCTTATGAATCAGTGGGGTTGACACAGAGGCATGAAGCAGCTTCAGGGACCAGTTTAGGAAAGTTATTTCATGAAAAAGGGAAGTACTTTTAGAAAATGTTATGATGATTGTAGCTGATGAAAACAGGAATGGGCAAGTGAACAGTCAAATATGGCTTTGTTGGCATAACAATGTTGGAATAGTGTAATGTAAAAGTTATGAAGGACCTTTACATTAGGAGCACTTTAATTAAACTTTAAACTTGAAGTAAGGTGACTTTGTCAGAATGAGCTCATTAACATAGTTGTTTTGCTGCAGAGTGTGAGCATGTGTGCACATGCAGGAGTATATTTGTTTTGGTTAACAATTTCCTTTGGCATGGTACAAAGGTATAATGCAGTAGAAAAAGGTGTCACAAGGTTCCTTGAAGAACTTGGATTTTATAGCCATCGTTCCAGTTTGCAAGAACTTACCAGTATATACATATGATCAGTTGAAGTGGATTTCACAACTAAAATCAAAGGAAATTCTACTAGCAAGACTGGGAACATAGCAGTCAGGATGAAGGAAAAAGTATATTTTATACCTTTATTACTATCTTGGAATTCCAGTTGTTTAAAAATGCTGGTTATTAGTCCTAAATCTGAGGACTAATTCCTCCCCTGCAACCTATTGTAAATATTATTTTATCCGTTAGTGTACTGTCACTACCTTTTATAGTTTCTCTCAGTCTGTGGTGTATAAGATATCTGTAAAAATTGTGCTAATTCATTCAATAGCAAGAGAATCTATTATTAGAAAAAAATTGGATTTTTAACTGCAGTATCTTGCCACAAAATTATGATTAGGTAGAATGGAAATAATTTTGTTGTGAAATTGTGAAATATTATGATTTTATAAGGCTAGAGCGTGGCATTAGATGTACAGACAGGTATGACACATCACATATCATCAGCCTTGCAGACACTCTTTCACAGAGGTGGAAAACATATTTAAGTGATCATTAAGACTGAAACCAGCTAATGTCTGTTAAGATGTGAGTTAACATGTGCCTGTGCACTATTTTACCATTCTTTAGAAAGAATCTTAGATTAGATATGCAGGAGTTGTTTTTTTCCATAATTCAGGCTTCTCCCTTATCTTTTGAAAAAAATTAATTCTGTTATGTTCCTAAGTTGTAAGAGTATGTATGGTATACATATCTCACCATGTCCTGTTTGGATTTTTTTTTTTTTCATTCTTGGCATGTATTATATTGAAGGTAAATTGAAAATACTTTTAATGAAGCTTGAAAAACAAAGTCCACTTGTTCTGGATCCTGTGATCTTCCTGAATTATGTGATTTTTGGTATTTATACTGCTCCTTCACTTTCTTCTTGTTCCCCAACCTACCTCCTCTCTTTCCTCCCCTGTGCTCTTTCCTGATGATGTTCTACTTGTGGACCTGCAAGAATGTATGAGACAAGTCTTGCCTTAGAAGTATTAAGATGCAATGTGCAAAATGAAGCTAGTATTCTTGGAGCATAAGTTTTTTTGTGCAAAGGGGTTCCATCTACCACCATGATATATATGATTAGAAACCCCTTTGTGTCAGTGTGATTTAATCCTTTTCAGAAATATAACACCTGTATCTCTATCTCTTTCACACGGGTGATATAAAGCAGATAAAATGACAATTAAAACTGAGTCATGAGTTGAATTTTTGTTCTTTTTCAGTTATTTCAACTTTTAGTACTAAGTACCTCTAAAACACTACTAGAAGGCATTATTGTAGGATTTTTTTTTTTAATATATATAATAATGTTACCCCTTTCTAAATAAGTACAGCCCGATTTCTTACATTTCATTAACTGGAGTTTTCCCATACTGTTTTGACCCACATGCATTAACATAAAATTGACTTTCCAGAAAAAAAAATACAGTAACAAGGCAGTTCAACAGATAACTACCATTAACAGAATACCTAATGCTTTACTGGATTAATTACTCATTCTAAAATTCTGTACAATGTTCCTCCTATGGCCTCTGCACAATTAAGCACTTTGAGAACCCTTGCAAGATGAGAAACACTAACTGGAACGATAAAACCCTCTCAAACTCACAGTGTAGATCTTCATGGCTCAGGACTTGCATGTCTCTTCTACATGTTGAGTGGTATTAGGGAAGGAATTTGCTGTTTAATTTATTTAGGCAAAATTGCAATTTATGTCAGAGAAAGATAAAATTTAATGTTGATAAGAACGTGTATGCATACATGAATATCCATATCTATATGCATATATAGACATCTGTATAAAGATCTAAAGAACGTATTTTGTATCCAAAATTTTTCCATGTGTCTGGGAGGAAAATTAAAAAATTGCATAAGTCTAAAGTCTTAAACTAATTTGTTCCAGTGATTTTTCCAGTAAAAGTAAGATAGAATTATTTGATTTTTATCATGCAATATGATCTTTAAATGAGGACGATATATGGCAATCAAGTTAACTACTTTAGAGGATGGTCTGGAAAGATGTTCCAAAAAGAAAATGCAATAATAGATATCTGCTTTTTTTTTTTTAAGAAAATATCTTTTTGACTGTTTTGTGGTTTAAATACCACATGAAATAGCTTGCTACAGTTAAATTGGAGAAGGAAAGCATTTGGAGTAAAAATAAATAAAACCAAAAATAAATAAAAGACACAATCTGTACTTTTTTGATGTCTAGTGTTATATTTTAGAGATACATTTTTCTAATAGAAAATCTACTATGCTTAACAATTAATATAAATATATATTATATAAGATAAGAGGTATCATAAGCTAAATTTTATTTGGCAAAACTTTCACTAGTATTCTGAGATGGTACAACTCTGTATTGATTTAATTCACTTCTGATGTTAGTAGCATTATGCATGACAATAAGATTAATATGATCTGACCTCTGTAAGATGGAAGACTAGGAGAAACTTAATTCAGAGGGAATACTGGAAGAGGTCATTATAAATATCACTCATTATTTTCCTTCTAGTCTTCATAGAGGCTGTAGGAAAAAAAATGAACTTTTATTTACAGGATCAAAATCTGCAGATATATAAGCAGCATCATTGCTCTATTTTCTGCTGCAGCAGCAAATTTAGCCATATATCCTCCACCAGTGCCTCATTATTTCTTATTTTTGAAGGAAAAAACATATAACACACCCTAATTCAGTCCTTAGCAGAGATGACTAACGCTGGACCCTGAACAAGACTCAGGTGTTGTTCATAAATTGGATATGGGGATGCTGTTGCTTTGGATTAGGAAGTGAATAATTTATAATAACTAATTTGAGACATGCTGACAGCCAATTTCAATATTGTTGGATTTGTTTTTCTAAAGTAATTTACAAATCATATTCATCTTCTGTTGCTGGTTTGGAAATGGTTGATTAAAATTTTTCAATATTTGAATTTTGAGTTCAGTTGGTTATTTATTATTAAATAGATTGGCAGCACAGTATTTCTGAGCCCTCACAGAAAGGCGTAAATAGTTTGGAAGCAAAAGTGAAGGAAGGCAGTGCTGAGGCTGTGAAAGGTTTAAGATTTTTAAGAAAACCATTACAGAGATGAGAATTCAGAAAAAGACCCAGGTGAAAAGTATAATGCTTTTCTATTGCTGCTCTTTCCTTATTAAAATCTCTCTTAGATTCACTGTTCCCGTGATAGACACAAAACTAGATTTTTATATTTACAAAATACAAAACCTGCAGCCTTTAGTTTATATTATCTGCATTTTCTGCATCCACTAATTATTTTTCAAGCTCTTTGGAAAAGATTTTTTTGTGTCTTTTGCAAGATGATCAGAAATAGAAATAAAATATTTGACATACACAGTACAGTATTAAAGATTTCCTTCCAATTATAATCAGACTATATAAAGCGGAAGGTACCAGTGGACTACAGTTTGCTTAAATACTCCTAGTTTTTAACTGTTCTTGCCAGTGTAGTTAATGGTTGAAAACTAGTGACAAGTTGCCATCAAGGAGATAGGTAGGTATCTAAAACAAGATTTCACAACCCTGCTGGCTGCCTCAGTCAAAGAGCAGAAAATTAAAAGGAGAAGATAGGGCATATGTTCCACCCTTACTCATTCCCTAGCATCTAAATCTAGGCCAGCTGGAGATTTCTTCCTTTACTCAGCTGTAAGACATCTCAACTGTAAGTCACATAAAATGAGTATACAAGCTTAAGTTTTTAATGTCCCACATAGGTTTTAATTGAAGAGAATTCGACAAATGAATAAAAATGTAATCAAGTATGTGGCCCTGTCCTCAACTGACTTTGTATGAGACTCAGTCAAGGCATGGTCTTAGAAGGCAGGCTGTAGGCAGTGTACTGAAAGTGAAATATCTGTTAGAGGTACCTTGAACAAAGGCTTTTAATAGTGTAAGGGTGGGTGGGAGACTGGATCCACCTCCTTTATAACAAAAGATAGAAAGAGGGGAAAGCCCAGACATATAGTTTTCATTCTTGTACTAATTTTTAGAAAGACTATTGAACCACATAGCACTACTGGTGAGACTAGAATCACCTCAACAAAACTGCAAAAGGAAATTCAGGACTGTCAGAAACTTAGGTGGCTAAAACAATAAAGCAACTACAGCAAAAAACTGGAAAGTCACTGCATATTCAAGCACTTCTGAGCATTTTGGTATCATGTACATTTAAGCCCTTCTTTCAATTAGCTTTGAAGTACTATTTTTAGTTAGGAAACTATATAATGGCCTAGAATGACAGTATATAGCACATATAGCTATTCTGTGAAATGCTTGTCTCTTCCTCTTATTTTCTTCTCAAAGCAGTGGAACAGGATTCCCAGGAAAGTGGTTGAGTCACCATCACTAGGGATATAAGATGTGTAGATGTGAACCACAGCAACATGGTTTAGCAGTGGACTTGGCAGTGGTGGGTTAGTGATTAGACTCAGTCTTAAAGATCTTTTCCAACCTAAACAATTCTATGATGCTTTTCTTCTCTGGATATTTCTTCCTCATACACACTATAGACTGGTTGTCTACTGTTTTATGGAAAATGGAAGATACATAGATGAAGCACTAATGGAAGATTTAGAGATGAAACACTATAATGTGTTCCCCTTTATTCAAAACCTTATATTTCTTGCAATTGCTGTGTTACCTTTTGGTTATTACAATCCAGAATCACTGATGTTTATGTGTAGGCACTTCATTTGAATGCAATAAAGACTTCATTACAGCAGAAAGCAATCATTGTTCTAGACTGTATTTCCAATAGTCTGAATCATCTTTTTGTAAGCCACCATGCATGTTTCACTCCCATGCTTTTGAAGACAAAAGGGAATATATTTCTAATTATAAATGTGATCCTCATTTGTTAAAAACACTATCCTGATGAATCTACATGTATTAAAAACATGAGTGCATTGCTACCATAACCTTTTGCCTTGCCCCCTCATTCCTTGCTACTGCTATATCTTCTTTTTCCACTGTATCAGTCACAACTAATTATCACTTCTAGCAACATTTTTTGTTCTTTTGATGGATGAATTCTGCTGCACTGTGACACTTGAAAGCTAAATTGTTCACTTACCAAATATACAGCAAGCAACTGGGGTTTTAGTGAAAGTCATATTTGTGAATGAGGGGAAAAAATCCAACACACCTTGACCTTAATACCTGCACAGAAAAAGTGCATCTAAATATTCAACTGTCTTTAACATCTACTTATAGTAGTAGTAGTCACTTATTATTTTCTCTAATAATAATGACTGAATTATCGTTTTATATATTTCTAGTATCAACCTCTTGTGTTCCAAAATAGTATTAATATTTTCTCATTTTGCAGTCTGTGTGAGAACAAGACTTCCCATTATAGTTACACGTTAATGTATTCTACTCTTTTTAATGTCCAATGGTGCTGAAAGCAGAAGAATACATTAGGCAGAAGAGAGAAAGGGATAAGGATCATATTTTTTGTAATAATGAAGCCTTAGATCTGCTTATATCTGGGCTTTAAGTGGTATTTCTTTAGTCTACCTTTATTCCACCCATGGATTTCATATCACTTGCAGGTGTATGCTGTGCCATAACCCAAATTTTTTTTCCTTAGTACCCCAAAATTCTGCCATTAGGATATGGAGCATATTGCATCCTAATGCAATTGAAAGAAGCATAATTTTGTTCCGAGACTACCTGTAAATCTTTGTGTTTCCAAACATATTCTGATTTTCCTGTGATTGTAGCTGATCAGAGACCCAGACGTATCTTTCTCAATCATCTGAGCAAAGTGTAATTAAGTGCTTCTCCTGAAGTCTTCTGAAAGGTATGTTCTAATAACAAGAGCTTATACACGCAAAGAAAGAAGCTGAGCATAAATTTAGGTTCAAAATTGGAACAGATATGTCCAGCTGGCATTGGAGTTTGATAGAGGTTTTTATCTCTCTTTGGTAAAGAGAGAATAAACTGCAATAATTCTCATATTTTTTGTTGATTCTTTTTTAAGAACCTTTGCTTACTAAAGAGGATATTTGTCAGCAGGCAATTTCTACTTTCACTTTGATTTAATCGTGAGGCATATCTGATTCCATATACCTTCTCCAGGACAATATGATTAAAGCAGGCCCTAGCAAAACGATTTTTTATATTGGTTTCAGATCTAAATTCTAATTGCAACAAAATGACTGTAAGTTTCAAAGATATCCACAACAGGTATTAATTAGGTCATTTGCAATAAGATAATGTCTTTTGTTATGTTCAGCATAGGATAAAATAGATTAAATTTTCCAATTTTTGAGAATATTTTGTAGAGTCAATTTAAAAAAATAATCAGATCTAAGGTTGGGAGTTTGTTTTGTTTTTTACTTCATTAGCAGATTGACTGCAATTTCTTAAATTAGTACTTAGCTTGTAATTGTCTTTCATGTACCAGGATCTGGAAACATTTCCTGCATCCTCACTGGCTTCCTATATATTTTATTATTTATTAGCGAATGTTCTTTTTGATTCTTAAGTTACTCTCTGGATGTATTCAATTTGACAACTGAATGGGCAGGGTATGAAAACTCATCAGTAAAACTTTTTTTTTTCTCTTTATGCCCTTCATACGATTGTGTTTTGAGAAATGTCACAATTAGTTTTCCATGTCATTTTTTCCAATATATTTGAGTAAGAAGACTGAGAATCCCAGACAGTTCTACTCAGCTTAAATCTCTTGACAATGAATGTTAGACAAAACATTTCTTATGTGGTATGCTATAGTTTTCAGAAGAGATTATCACATCATCTTTCAACAAATGAATGTTTTAAAAATGAAAACTTCAAGAGAAATATTAAAATCAGATTCGTAGAGCTGTATGTAATACACTGATTGCTATAGTATATATTTGTAATATGTCCATTGTAAGCACAACGGAACAGAGTATAACACAACATGTTAAACTGCTCAGAATTCCCTCTATCCTTGTATGCTGAAGAAGCTCCTCAAATTCCCTTTGTGCCCTTCCAACACTCCTTTTCATCATGATGCTGTTGATATAAGTATTTGATGAAGTGCTTTGAATTCTGAATGAGCAGATGTTAGCTCTATAGAAGTTATGTTATCCTCCTTGGTGGTTGGACACATAACTTCTAAGGGGAGAGATTGTTCAATAAATAATTAATAACAAGAAGCTTTCCTAGGTAGATGAGAGACAGATCCTATTTAAAGTGATTTTGTCTCAGTGGTTGATCTAACTCCAGGGTTATTTTATCTTAAGCTTGTATTAGTTCTGCTTCAATTAGCATTTTAGTCCCCAGTGGAACACTGCTGATTAATTAGTTATTGTTCAGTAACTTCATCTTCTGGCCCTGACTCCAGTCACTCAGTCTAGTGTGTATTGATCAGTCTGTGGATCTGTGGCATATTCCTTTCAAGGTTGCTAAATGACTGATTGGTCTGAGTGAACCAGATATTCACCTTGCCTTCAATTCAGTAATATATTTAAGCACGTGTCTAGGTCTAAGAAGGAGAATAATGCAATAAGTTCAACTAAATTATTTCTTTCTGCTTTAAGTCAGCCAAATACTTAAAATACTACATTGCATTTGGAGCTTTGGCTGATTGTCTTTTTGGTGAAGTATCTGAGGAGGTTAGAAGTGTAAAACCACTGAAACTTGGACAATTTTTTTATATCCATCTTATCTATCTCAAACTCTGAGTCATATCAGATACCTCCTAAGTACATAAGAATATAACAAAATCTTTGCCATGGACAAATTACTTATAGGAGATGATTCTTTCTAAAAATCTGACTTCTAATACTTTATGAGGGCCTTAACATTAAATGGTTTCAAAACACCCTGGATGTTCTCTGCATTAATCAAAGAGAATTTTTTCAAAATGTTTGATGATGGTGTAACAGGTTTCAACATGGAAGATTCTCTGATCACTTTTCAACGTTTATCAGTCATAAATATTCCCAAAGTTTCTCATAAAGAAAGGTGTATATAAATATATATATATACATATACATATATATATATATATATTTATATATATATGGTATCACCAGTAAAATGCTTTTTGTTTGTAGGGAATAATGAGTTAGTGTCAATAACTTCTGCTGTCCTTGTATAAAAAGTCTCACTGTAGCTGGAATATTCTTTTCAAATTTAGGATGCTACCGAAAAGTGATTTTGTAATTTCAAAAACAGTCCTTCTTAATGTTTCACATTTGCTTGTTTTTCTGTGCCTAACAGATATAATAAACTAACTTTAGCTGCATTTTTACTCAAATTGTACGATAACAGTTTCAGTTTTATTGCTAATGGGCATTATAATAAGAATAATATATTAAGAAAGAGTGTGGAATACAAAGATAAGAGAAGTTTGGGAAATGTCAAAGTATTGTTTTGACTATGCTCATGATCTTTAATATATTTTTATCAAAAGCTAGTTAAAAATCTTTTTCTTTACTTCTTTGATGTTATAACTCAAATTTTAAACCTTGGTCATGATTTGAGATAGAGAAAAAACTAAGTTTTGATCTCAGGCAGATTAGACCTCATGTAATTTGTTTTTGATTGAGGCATCTCAGTTAGGAATAAGAGTGGTTCTGATTCCTTATAAGAATGATGCATTTATATAACAAAGTTAATAAGTTCTCTGTGACTGCATGGTAGAATTTCAGGGGAATGTGATTTCTCTGTAAGTGTCCCTTCCTCCATCCACTGTCTTTGATAGTCATAAATATCTCTTATGTGCTTTTGTGTAAGTGGCTACTACAGCTTTTCCATTGCTTTGGGGAGATAAATTCTTGACAATGCCCAGAAGACTAAAGCGAGGAAACCTATGCGCTGAGAAAGCAATGTCTGAAAGTTTCCATAGGTTTTGTCAGCTCAGAAAAGCTGCCAATTCTGCAGGAATGGATAGTTTTGGGAGACTACAAGGCTTCTTCCACACAGTGGCTGCATGGTTCTGCAACTTAGTCTGCATCTAAGAGGTCAGGGAATGCTTGAATGCAGATGAAGACTGCAGGGTTATAAATATGAATGATGAAACAGATTTCTGGTGGACTTTACAAACACCTGTTTAGAAGACACTGGTACGCCAGTGACTTTGTTCTTGAGCCTACTGTTGGAAATGGAGTCCAAACTGAGATCTGGGCAGACAACTACGAGGGAATTTCTGTGTGAATAAAGTATGTGTCAATATATGTGTGTTTTTTTAATAAGTGTATGTGTTTTGTTAAAAACCATGTTATTAATAATTCTTATGATAATAACAACTTAGTGTTTAAATACTTTCATAAGAAATATTGATTGTGATCCACGTCTGCCCTATGACTCAAAGAAGAGAAGATGTACATTATGGGAGTTTTACTAGCTTAAACATCTTAGTTATATATCTACATTTAGATGTCATCCACATTTTTCTATCTTTATAGCCTCTATTAATTTAAGAAAATACTTTGAACCTTGAAGTAGTGGAATAAAAAAAAGTGTACTATTTTCTTAATTGGGCTAGCGTTTAACACTGGGCATCTGTGCTGCCCATCTAAAAGTCTAATTTAGCTTGAGTTTTCTCTAGCAGAATGTATTGTTTATAAGAAAAATCAAATTAAACACTGCTCTTCAAAGAAATTTTAATTAGGTTTTTAATTATTTAATTAAATAGTTTTTTTATAATCAACAATATTTGGGAAATGAGCCTACAAAGAATAATTCATGTGCTGTTATTTTTTACCCACAAAGTGGAAAATCTATCAAGAATCATAGAAAATAAGAAAGTATCATTTTAATAACCTGTAAAAAATGTCCTAAACACTTGAAATACTGTTTTTTTTGGAATTGCCTTCACTGATTTATTTTAAAATGTCTTGAGTTACAGATGGGGAGTGGAAACCTTGTCCAGATGCAGTCCAACCCCCGTCTAAGTTTTGGTGAGTCCTTTGACTCAGTGACTTCCTGAAGAGATGGTTTCAGAGCCAAATCCTGTACTTGTATCTTGAACATTCTCCATTCTAGTTTCTTCATCTTACCTTTTGTTTACATACACTATATCAATTTTACTGCTAAAAATACAAACAAAAATCCTCCACCTTCCTAAGAAAAGATTTACTTCAAAGAATCATAAGGCATAATTAGAAGACTGTGTAAACAGATAAAATCTTGTTTTTTGCATCCTATTGGGTTATTTTAAGCAATTGAAATATCCGGTACCTGCCTATTATAGGACAATAATTCAAATAATTTTATTATGCAGATATTTGATTTGGTTTTCGCATTGTCAGTACAGAATAAGTTATATCAGGGACACACATACCACATTAAAAAAAAAAAAAAAGAAAATTTAAATTTAGGTAGTGACAACATTTGGGTTCACAGTTTAAGTTCTAATACTGTACTGCACAGAATAGTTCTCTCTATTACAGACAATGTAAATATTCTAGGTCTTCTTCATGTTACTGTGGGTTTTTTTTCTGTTAGGCAATCGTAGCTGAAAACTTGACCAGTAATAGAGTGTTAAGTGAATGTTTATGATTGCTGTGAGGAAAGCCAAGAAACAGCATGATAAATAAATATCATGTTGATTTAAATCAGTGACACTTAATCTGGAACTGCTGCAAGGCACTCTGGCATAAAGCAGAACCATCAGTTCTAGACTAGTAAACCAGTTCTGCTGGTTTATTAGTCTACTATACAAAAAATGCATATAAAAATTTATTATAAAATAAAGGTTAAGACATTCATCCATTAAATTACATATAATTGGCTGCATTAACAGGATTATTTATGATGAGTTCAAAGTGGTTTCTTATATCATAAATCAGAAGTGAAACTCTACAGTGCTGTTAGATGAGAGTGGTTAGTAGTACAGGCAATTATCTGGTATCTTCAGTCTATAGAAGTGTCTGCACATAGAAATACTAAAATGGTCATTTGGAGACTTCCTTATATTGAGAAGCAGGTTCCTTCAATCTTGATGATCAGATTACTTGATGTTATAAACTGCATTTTGGTGGGAATTGTCATGTGAGAAAGTTAAGGCATGGTCTTGTAGGGTTTATCATTAACACTGTGCACACTGCTAAGTTTTTTAATAATTGTTACATTGATCTGTTGTGTGATTACTTTCTGGAGAGCAACAACAAGCCCCAAACAATCTGCATCTTAACCCACATGAGTTCTTGACACCATATTGACTTAGAATCTCCCCAAAAAGTTACCAAGGAAACATTTCTGACCATCTTTGCTTATCTCTGATAAATAAAAGTCTGCTAGATTGAAAAAATATTCAGAAGAGTTATACAAGTTTCTTCTTCCATTGTAAAATTTCTACATATGTTTGTGAATCTCCCAGCAGCTGCAATTGCTCTGATAAAATAGCAGCATAGATTTTCTGGCTTTAGTTGCTCTCTCATTCACCACAAAGCTAATGACATCACAATTATATGTCAGCACATACTGATGCTGAGGGAAACACTGAGATGTTAGGAATGATAAGAGGGAAGAAAAGTTACCCCTATAATAAATAATACCCTGAATTAATAATGGCATAAAAGCAAGCAAAAAAATGACTGCTGGTCATGCTTTCCTCATACTCTGAATCTTACACTGAATTCACCGTTTACTTCTGCTCCTGTCCCGCTGGTACATCTGCACCGTAAGGTGAGATCCAGTAAAGGAGATCTACTCCAGTGATCTCCTGTGTCAAGCAATTATTTCATTTCCAGAGGTTAATGTCATCTGAGAATTATTTTTTTTCTGGGATCATGGGTGTTCATAGAGAAAACTTAAAGAAGCGAGTAATCAGAAATGACCATGACAACTGCAACTTGTGTTTGTGCTATTTCACTTTCAGAATTTCTTATTTTTAGTACCTATTGTTAAGATAATGAGTGATCCATGCTTTGTTCTCTTGTCCTTCAGCAAAACACTTTATATAAGCTAAGTATATTTCAAATTTAGGAAGAGAGTTTGAATTTTTGATTGTTAGCCTGTTACAAAATAATGCAGTTTCTGCCCTTCCAATTATTTTGTATGTATTATTTGGTGAATTTTTCTGTATTGAACAGTGCATATTACAGTGTTATTAATGCTTTGGGAAATGCACATGCCCATTAATATTTTAAAGTAGCCCTCGGAAGTAATATTTTTATGTCCTTAATTCAGAGAATCAGCTTGTTAATTATTTTTAAAATTTGCTATTAAATCAATAATCTGTACCTGACCTACCAAACACCTTTGTAAAATAGCTAATTAAAAAAATCAATATGTCTGATAGAACTTAGTGTCAACATCTTTTCTCTTATTAAAATTAGCTATGTATTGCTTTGTCATTTGAGTATTAAACCACGGACTTGGCTATTCCTTCCTTTGCAGACTGCTATCTCAATGCAGATCTGGATAGGCAAAACAGGTGTGTGGGAAGAACTTACACACACACACAAAAATGTAGTTATGGCAAGTGAACCGGGATTGGAGTAGGTCACTCAAGTGAGAAACATAACATTTCAAATTCCTGTGAAAGCACTTTAAGTAAATGCAAATATATCTCCAATAAGACACTGAGGTATTGTCCCTAAGTTCCTTTTATAGTCAAGAAAAGAACAGGTCCTACTGGATTGAGAACTGAGAAGTAAAGGTGCTTGTAGATTGAAAATTGCATGAACTATGTTAGATACGTACCTGAGGATGGAATGAATAGTGCTTTAAATCTGTTTATTTCCTTCTACTGAATATAAAAGGAGTCTACATACAAGTCTGATTAATTCAGCTATATGAATCTCCACAACAGATTTCTGAAGACAAATGAGACAAATAATGCTTTTTGTGGATACTTTTTGATTATTTGCTTTAGTTGTTGGTTATTGGGTTTTTTTTTACTTTAGAGGTGGCTAAAAGTCTATTTATGGGAAAAAAAAGAGTGTCTCTGTAAAACTTGCTCAGCTCTTGTTCATAGCAAGACCTTTTTTAAATTCATATTTTAGATATTTCTGAACTTAATTTTTGCTGTATCTTATGATCATGTTTTCAAGTTTAGATACTACACACGTTGCATCTGCCACATTTCTGTAAACCATTAATTTGGATCAAAAGGAAGTGGAAGGGGGTTTTTTGGTTTGGTTTTGGTTTGGTTTTGTTTTTTTTCCTGCCCAACAAAGGATATAACTCTGATGAGATCTAATGCCTGGGAATAGGATTCCTTTTTCTTGTGGAAGTTCGAAGTTGTATCATTATAGACATCATCTTAATCACAAGATTACAGGGAGAGAAAGTGACATAATAAAAACTCCAGCTGCTGTGCAAACAAAGAATTGAGATCTATCAGATATGAGAGAAAAAAATCTATGATTTTATGTTTAACCTTTGTATCTAAGGCAACGCTTTATGAGGGTGGGCCGAAATATTTATGAATTTTATTCCTGAAGTTTGTCATGTAAAATTAAACTACAATGCCTGGAGCAATAACAGACACTCACAACTCTTCCTTCCTAAGTGAATGCTCTTACCTCTAGTCAAATTCAATTGCTTTAACCATGTTCTCACTCTCTTTGTTGTAATTTTTCTCTTTTTCTAAAGAGAGCAGTCATAATGGGTACACTGAGTATAACTGTGCCCTATAGTATTTTACAAAACGTCTGCAGGTTTTTTGAAGGAGACTGAAGAATCTGCATCAAAGTCAAAAAGAAAGATGCTGATGCTTGGTCTTTGAATGTGAATGATTATACCTCAACTTTAGGGGATGATTCAAGACTACAAGCTCCTAGAGAATGCAAGACCTTTCAGATATCTGGATTTCAGGCCACTAATCCCCAGAAATCTATGCTTACTCTCAGTGTGCTAGTTATAGTTGGCAGTCATGACTACATTATTTTTGGTTCACACACTCTTCCAAGCAAGGCCAAGCCCAATTTTCCCCTGAAACTTGTTAAATTTTTCATTCTGTCGACTTGGTGGAGACTAAAAAGCCAGTTTTTTTGGCTTTGATATTCTGAAGTAATCCAAATTTTAAAACCAGTATTGGAAGGAAAATCAAATATGTGTGGGACCCAGCAAAACAGATCTTCTAGGTCTGCGTTGATTGCATTGTTCAGGGTAAAACAGCATGAGGTGTTAGTGTTTCAGAACATCACTGTTATACTGATGGTTACAGATAGAATAGACATGCCTAGATATAATCAATATTAACATATCTTATTCATGAAGGTTAATGCAATGCTTTACTGAAGGGCGCACAGCTCTTGATACAAGATTCACGCAACAGGCAAATTAAATATGAGGCCATCTCATTTCTCCCACCAACTCTACAAACCATGACAATACACTTTAATGAAAACAGACAGGTACTGAGTTTCCCTATCTCCAGGTAAGAGAGTCTGAACTTGTGGTATGTACATTATTTACAGTTGTACTTGTTTCCTTTCTGATGGATGTAATATTCTTGAGGTCATAAAAAATTCTCTGTCATTGCTAGTATAGTCTACATAGAAAAAGTAGAATCCATTAACACCTCAACTGTTTAATGGTATGTTGTGGTATACATTTGACTTCAAATACTGTTTATTGAATTGAGTGGATGTTGATTCAGTGCTTTTATTTCACAGCCCAAGTTAGGTAAGCTAAATGCATTTTCTGACACTTTCCTTTTTAAAAACTTCTCTTTAACATTAGAATCTCTCTTAAAGACAAATAAGTACTTCACAGAAGAGGTAGTGAGGAGAGAGTTATTTCTGTAGAACACAAACTTAAGCCAAAAATCTCTACTAAATGGGATTTTTTCTTGCTGAGTTGTTCAAAGAAGCAGAGCTCAAAGATACTACAAATAAGCAACCACACTAAATCTAGTAAGATTCTTTATCTAAAGCAGAAAGAACTGATGTGTATCAATATCTCTACAAATGGACAAGGGAGATGACAAGGAAAAAGCTTATATAAAATAAAAAAAATTAAAATTTTATTGAACTATATTATTCTTCAAAAAAAAACCAAATCAAAACAGAAAACCAATACAATATTTTATCTTTACATCATGGAGTTAACTGAAAATTCTTTTTGTCTCTTCATTAATCCCAGTCAGTGCCTGTGTATTGATATAAACCAATTTTTTACTCTGAATTAAAACTGAATAAAATTGAATGTACAGGATATTGGTAAAATCAGATCAAAATTCCTGTTATTATACAATTTGTTTAGATGAGATATTTAGCTAAATTCAAATATCCTGAAGAAATTTAGCAGAGATGCAATTCAGCTGCAGTGGTGGACAACACACAAGAAACTGGACTGGTGTTTTCTTTGAGGACCTTGGTGTTTGTGAAATACATCTGTCTTCTTCAATAATTATATACTCTGCTTTCTTCTTATACTGCTGATGATGTGAATTCCTTCTACCCATTTTGTAGATGGCATCTAAAACATTTTAAGCACCAGAAAACATAAAGCACCAAGGTCACACGTAAACTGAACTGTTGTTTAACAGCTTTGATACAAAAGACTGTACATGAGTTATTGCACCTAAATGCACCATTTGTGGCAAAGCAAATATGCTCTCAGATAGCTTTTTTATCCCATCCAGCTGAGTTGAATTCTACTAGATACTATCCAATGATAACCCATCCATATGTTCCAGACTGTTGGTGCTCTCTAATGGAAGTTGTGATTTATCCACATGTACACCTAAATGAGAGTGGCCCATAGAGTCATTTTAATTAAAACTCTCATTGCCCACTTGTTTGCCTCTCTGATTCATGCCTCTTTACTAGTCCACTGACAAGATAAGTTAGATACATGGGTGCATGCAGATTTTACAATTCAAATTTAATTGAGAGAAGACTTGCAAAAAAATCCTCTTTAATAAATTCATGCTATTTCCAATCCTAGAATACAATTTGATTTGCTCGAAATTGGAGATTGTCAGCACTGGTTTTTTTTACTATTCCTTTGAAGATATTTATCTTCCTTTTTTTTGTTTTAAATTTTCATAAATAGAGTACCTTAATAATCCTTTTATCCCGACTGATAAAAAGACCACTCCATTTTAATTACCAGCTTCTTTATTCAAACAATTTTCAAAGGGGTAAGATACATACCCTAAAGATTGAAGTAAAGTTAGTACCACCTGGTTCAAAAGTATTTCTACATGTAGAAACAAGCAGCAGGTCATAATTAAGCTCTTTCAAAAACTCTTTCAGAAGAGAAACTCTTTTAGAAAAATTAATGCATCTTTACCTGAGCAAACAAAATTCAGAGTGTATATAAATTAATTAAAAATATTTCAAGTCGAAGGTCAGCTACAGATAAAAAAAGAGACTTCTGGTAGTTATTGAGGTAGTGGGTTTTATAACACCTGAAATACTGTTCTTGCAAAATACTCATCTGCAATGTAAAACTCTTCTGCATACCTCCAATTGATGCTTAAGAAATGGAATAAACAACTATATGAAAATAAATTAGAAGAAAATTTTAATTCAATGTCCACAAACAGACAGTGGATGTTCTACCTTACTGAGAAAAAGCTCATATAATTGGTCTTGTCCAAAATCACTCAATACATCTCTTGGTTCATATATTAATAAGCCAGAACTACTGATTAGGACTTTCCTTTAGAAATAATGGAGTACGTAAACAATGCTATGGATCACACACAGAGTGACACTGGTAGAGCAGGAGGACAAGATAACCTCCAGAAGGTCCCATCCAATCTCCACTTTCTGTAATTCTTTGATTCTATATCGGTTGAGGTATTTGGCTTTTATGACCACGGGACTCTTTCTCAGAATCAAAGACTCCTAGGTAAAGATGGAATCCACCTGATCAAATAGGGCATGAGTATTTTTGCCTACAGGCTAGGAAATCTAGTGGGAAGAGCTTTAAACAAAGAGAAAAGGAAACAAGGGAAGGGCTGGGCAATGAAGGGATTGAAGGCAGCCTTGCAAGAAGGACTTGGGGGCACTGATGGATGACAAGCAGGACATGAGATGAAAATATGTGCTCACAGCCCAGAAAGCCTGGGCTGTGAGCCTGCATCAAAAGAAGCATGGCCAGCGGGTCACCCTTCTACTCTGCCCTCATGAGGCCCCACCTGCTGTACTGCATCCAGCTCTGGAGTACTCAACACGGGAAATACATGGACCTGTTGGAGCCAGGCCAGAGGGCCATGAAAGTGATCAACGTGCTGGAGCACATCTCTTATGAGGAAAGGTTGAGAGTTGGGGTTGTTCAGCCTGGAGAAGACAAGACTCTGCGGAGACCTTTTTGCAGCCTTTTACTGCTTAAAGAGGGCTTATAATATAAGGACAGACTTTTTAATAGGGTGTGTAGCAACAGGACAAGGGTTAATGTTTTTATGCTAAAAGAAGGTAGATTCAGACTAGATACTAGGAAGAAATCCTTTACTGCAATGGTGGAGAACACTGGAACAGAGAGGAGGCAGATGCCCCACCCCTGGAAACATTCAAAGTCAGGTTGGACAGGGCTCTGGGCAACCTGATTGAGTTGCAGATCATCATAGGAAGGTTGGACTAAGTGACCTTTAAAAGTCACTGCCAGCTCAGGTGATTGACAGAGGAAAGAGGTGGTGATCCACAGTCAAGTAGGAAGTAGTAGACTAGGCTAGCAAACAAAGGATGCAAATTGATGTGGTTGAGAGAGACCTCAACAAAGCACGTTTTCACTCAAAGAACAGCTGTATCTTACAGGAGAAAAAAAAACCCCGATAAGCCTCTATGAGGGCTTTCTAAAAGTTTGCTTTTGAGTGACATAGAAAGAAATCAAAATCTTGTAGGTTCTATGTGCTTCCAAAACAAACCATGATTATATAACCAAAGGGCTGAAATTAAACTAGTTTGTACATGTAAGTTCAGTATTAAAGAAGAATTCACTTTCAAAGAACAGCTTGCCCTCTAAGTGCTACACAATGCATTCCTAGCAATAGAAACTTATTTGATAGTAAGTTGGAGAGCTTTCAATGCTACTAAAAATATTTTTATTACATGAAAGAAACAACAAGCATTGTTCTACAACAGAATGCAAAGCATTTTCATTCACTTAGTGATAATAAGACCTATTAAAGTGGTCCTCTGTAGCGTGATTCTTAATGTAAGGTATTGGTAGTTTTGGTCCTACATTGCCAGTGAAGATGAAGAAACTTTAAAGATTCAATCTGATTAATATTTCAATATCTCACTGAAATCATGTATGGAACTACACAGATGGAAATTGCCTGAGTGTGAATGCAAGACCCTCAGTCAGTGTAACATCTTTCAAGAAAATCTATTAATGTTATGCCACCACCAAGAAGATTTTTCTAGAAACACAGCTTCTTGATAGTATTACAGACTAAAGTATTTTAAAATTTGACTGCAGATGAAAAGGAAAAAAAAATTACAATCTTTTTTTTTTTGTTCTCTGAAATTCCTTGGGTTTTGAGTGTCTTCTCTTTTACTCCACCTCTATTCTGCATGCCCCTTCACTTCAGTCTTTCTCAAAGTAATATCACAATGTATTTTGAGAATGTTCCCTCAGTTGTTTCCTGTTTTCTACTTAATTTTCAAATTTGTTGTATTCAGAAAATAAGCAAAAAAACCCCTTCTCTCCCTGTGCATATAAGAGTTAGTATTATCCAATAAAAACAAATGGTGACAAACATTCTTTTACACTTCTCTTAGAAGCCTTATCAGCTTAGGACTCTAAAAGAGACTTCCTACACCCAGAATTTCCACATGTTCTTCTAGAACACTGAGTTTTAAAGAAAGGTGCAACAACAGTTTAACGGTTTAGAGGTTTGTTCTTGCAGTTGTGCAAGAACATTTCTGCTTAATCGTGTTTTTTTACAATAATGCCTAAGACTTAATTAGAATAAAACTTATTTTAGGCAGCTAATGAAGTATTTACATTTAAAGAGTATCATCTGAAATGAAAAATACATTCTATCCTTTTCCTGTCATGCAAAGGGAAAAATTTTAAAATTAAATTTTTTTTTGACATTTTCTTCCCGGTATGCTTGACTGGAAACAGAGATTCAACACAACTAAGTAACAAATCAAACCTTCCAATAATTATGCCTTTCACTCCTTCACTTCCCATAAGAAATACTGGTGCATAGATAAAATTCTAAAAGAGATTTTAAAATTATTCTGCATAACATAAGCCATGGTTTTCCTTTCCTGAACTTTTTTTTTCATTCCTACTCAAGACATACTCTTCAGATCATTGTAGACCTCACTTTAGCAAGGATTAGTATGTACAACTGCAGAAATATTTTGCCTAATCATTGATCAAAGTAGAACTCTTACAAGCCCTCCTGAAGAGATAGATTCTTCTAAGTTGAGAAAGTGATAGGAGATAATTGCTCCTGGAAAATAGGAGGAAAAAGGAAAAGAAAGGGAGAAGTATAGGCTTACTAACTGGTAAGTATGGTAATGTAAATGGTAAGGATAGAGTGTAAACACTTAACTGAAGAGTCTAATGTTAAATAATATGCTCTTATTTTGACCAGAGTGTAAAAGGAAAGTAATTCCTTCCCTGTTAGAGTCTGAATGTGTTAGTGCCATGCCTTGCACACAATAAAATTGTCCTTGTCAGAACCTATGGTCATTTCTTGTGAAAGAACTGGAATCTTTGGAAAACAAGTTTACTGGATTAGAGGCAATCTGTGATACAACACTGACAGAAGGAATTCAAAACCCCAGAGGGAATGGTCAATAACAGAGTACACAAGACTTGTCCAGGGAGTACAAGTCACAAATAAGCATTACAGTTGCTGTTCTTACAAAATAAAACCAAACAGAAAACATCATTGTAAAAAAGTTTCCTGCATCCTAACCTTACAGTAAAACCACTACTTCTAGTATATGGAAGCTGCTGTTAAGTACAACAAAGACAGATACTCTTTTAATATGGATGCAGAAATATAGATAGATTGTCCTTTCTCCAGAGAGTATTGCTATTTTTATCCCTGAGGATTCATGTAATGTTTATTTTGTCAGAAGCAGAATTACTAAAAGGTAGTTTTCTTATAATAAACAAAGTTAAAAAAACTTCACCAAAATTTTTCCAAGCTTTTTGCATCTGCTTCTCTATTGGTCCATAATTCATATAGATCACATCCAAACAAAGAAAATGAAAAGTGGGTGTAATAAGCCACCAAAATTGGACTTTTCATATTCCTTTTGCCAAAATGACAGAGTAAACAACAAAGCAAGCCTGGATGCAAAGTAGAATTTTTAATATTCCAGCTCTGGTTCAAATGAATTATGAATGTGTAAATCTAAATCCCAGCTCAGTCTTTCAAGAATTGTAGTCTTGGGTTTTTTTACCTAGGAAATAATCTAGGAGGAAAAAGTAAACCTTTTTTTTCCTTCCTGTTTTCTGACAATGCTTTGATTAGAGTACCAGCTGACTCAGGCTAGAGTCCGATTTTTCAACACTGTTTGCAGCAAAAAATTTTTAAGGAGCTGCTGTGTTCCTCTTGCAATTCAATGTTTCTTCATTGAAGAAAGTGAAGCTTACTGGGAGACTCATATGGGACTATGACTCCAATCCAGATCAGTGGAATGATAACTTAGAAACCCCACTGTCTGCACATTTTTTTTTTTTTGACCATAGAAAAAAATGTTCAAATATACTTTCTTCAGAGAAAAGCCTATTTTAGAAGATACACTTCCCCAGTCATTTAATCTCACACTGTGGATGACCCTACCAGCTCAGAATCTATGTTGTAATGAAAGCTTTTCTTGTCATAGATTTTATTTTATTTTAATTTTACTCAGGCTGCTGGTTTATAGTGCATTATTATAAATAAATTCTATTTGTGTAGGAGGACAAGTAGAACAAGGGAAACATGCAGTTGTTAAGCTTCTTCTGCCAACAAAAAAAAAAATTATCAAACCAAATTTTGATGCTACTAGCTTAATCTCAGAAATATAATGTACAAGCATAGGATTTCAGTGAGTGAATTCAGATTTTTTTTTTAAATATTCCAAATCTGGCCACTTTTGTCAGTAATTTTTGTGCCTTCCTCTAATTGTTGGTCTGATGAAGTTACAAAGAATTTGATGTGATGGTGTGCTAAATTATAATAACTACAAATTCTCTGTCACTAACAAACAACTTATATGGAAATCCTCAGTTAAAAATCCTCATGGACATTGAAAGAGCTGCCCAAGTGTCACCTGAAAAAAACTTGTTTTATGCACTTATGTTTTGCTAAGGTTTCAGTGCAGAGTTACCATTGTAACAATCTGAACTCAAGACAATTCTATTTCACTTAGAATTTCTAATGACTATAACTGGAATAAAATACCAAATCCTTAACTAAGAGCAGCAGAGACAACATGTGATGAACTGTCCACAACTCACATTCATAGTCCCCATACACTGTTGGGCTAAGGAGGTAGGGAAAATCAGGAATGTTATTGAGCTGGAGAAGAAGGGAGGCATGGCAGGAAGGTGTTTTTTTATGATTCAGTTTTATTTCTCATTATCTTACTTTGATTTGATTGGTAATAAATTCAGTTGATTTTCCTGAACTGAGTCTGTTTGGCCTATGACAGTAACAAGTGAGTGATGTCTCCCTGTTCTTTTGTTAAATTTTCTCCCTCCTCTCCAGCTGAGTGATAGAGCAGCTTTGGTGGGCACCTGGTGCCCAGCCAGGGTCAACCCACCACATCTGATCTAGAAGAAATACTTATCAAGGGTAGATGGAAAAGCCAATCTTTCTTTCTCTATAACCAACACCTCAGTCTTACTGTGATCATGGCATAAAGGGCTAAGTTTTCTCATTCTTATTCCTCTGTCTAGTTTAATGGTGGGATAATCTCAGCTAACCTTCTAAAATGCTGGACTAAGTAATTAAACTTTGATATAAGATTGATATAATTACTTTGATATAAGATTGACCACCATCTTTGACTTTTGACAAAAATTAAAGAAGTAAACATTACATTTCTTTCTACAAACAGGTAATTTATTTCAAAAGTTTCAGGTAATCATTACATGGTATATGCAACTCTTAGTATTTCATTGTAGCATGGAAAGATGACTCTCTCTATATATAATTCTAAATTGTTATTTAAGGTTTAAAAGCAACATTAAACTACCCATTTGATGCAAGTAAGGAATTTAGAGATTATGTTACCTATTTTGTCTCAAGTGTTTCTACTTATTAACAGTTATTAAACAGAAGGAAAATGTCACCTCCATCTTCACAGAGAATGTGTTAAAACTAGATGGGCAGAGCAGTTTTTATAATTTAATAACTAAATTTTAATGTTGTGCAAATTATCTATTACTTCAGCCTTTAAAGAAAATAGACACTGAGAATGTTTCTGACAATATAAAAAACTTTTTAAAATGTATTATAATTACTATTTCTATACAATTCAAAGAAAAAAAAAGAAACCCAAGTATCAGTTTAATTAATCTGTAGTATACTGATTTTATATTCAGCCCATAGAAATTTTTTATAAGAAAGTAATAGACCATCAATGGGAAAAATACTTAATCACGTGGAAAAAAAAGAACACCAATATGACAGGTATATAATAATGGTAATTGCCTTTCTACTGCTGTTGTCTTCTCCCCATTGAACACAATATCTTGTGTGTTCTCTACCTAACATTATGTTATTACAAATTTAAAAAGAACCTGGGGAAACACATGTTTGGGCCAGTACAGCTGCCTTCGAAAATGTTTAATCAGAATTTCCTAACGAAGTGTTAAAGGAAGCTCAAATTTCCTGTAGCTGAAATGCATGAGAATTTTTAAATGTGGAGTTGAATAAAATGACTTCAATTATTCATTTTTATTTGAAGATTTTTGTTTTGTACTTCAAGCAACAA
The DNA here is from genome assembly GCF_003945595.2 of Pipra filicauda. Classification (NCBI taxonomy): domain Eukaryota; kingdom Metazoa; phylum Chordata; class Aves; order Passeriformes; family Pipridae; genus Pipra; species Pipra filicauda. The sequence continues at coordinate 761,840 of NW_024104425.1, forward strand.
GTAAGTGGTCTAGACATTCACTTAGAAACTGAGATTGCATTAATATTACTTCACTTAAAATGAATTTTTGTTTAATGTATCAGTCAGAATCTAGGAACAAGATTTTACTAATTTCTTATAGTAACTGTACATAGCAAATGTCACCAAGTCAGCAAACAATGCTAAAATCAATACAGGTAAACTTAAAAAAAATCTCTATAGTAAGACAGGTTTTAAAACAAATTTCTGTTCCAAATTCTCAAAATCAATTTGAAGTCTAACTCTGCCTCATATGTACTTGAAGCTTGTACTCATTTTCTGTTATCTGGAAATTTAATATTCCTTCTCATTCAAGTCATTAGTTCAACTATTGAGTCAAATCTGTAAAGGGAATATTTTCTTCCATCTTGACAGCTCTGTCTGTATGTGAGGCAAGTTTCTTAACTCTTAACAGTATAGCTTGAATTTGTTTGTCATATTAAATGGTCCTAATGTGAAACGACAAGAATTATGGTTTCAAGTAAGTGTCTTAGCAGGATAATAACTTTTTCATAGAGTACTAACTTGCTCTTTGAACAAAGACATTGCTTTCATAGGATGATTTTGTATTCTTGTACTTTGAATACCTTAAAAAATGTCACAGTTCAGACTTTTTGTGGGGAAACAGAAGGTTTAACAGTACAAAATTAAGAACTTAAATTTGATCATTTAGCCTCTAGATATTTGCCTTCATTTATTTATTTATTTTTAATTCCTAACCAAAAGAAAGGGTTTCATTTCCAGCTATGTTTTAAAAGAAAATGATGGTTAAAGGATAAAGAAATCCTACTATAAGAAGGAAACATAGAGAAAAGGAGTCATAGAACACAAAAATATGAAAAATGCTGAGACTGGTTGATGGTGGATGGAAGGGTTATAGATTCAATGGTATGTGATGAAGTAGCTCTCACAATACTAAATATCAGAAATGAGATTTGGTTTTGCGCCTTTCCGCTCCTCAAAATAATGTCCATTCCCCATTGATTTAATTAAGTTTGGCCTATATTTTATAGATTAAAAAATTCAAGTGAAAACTAAACATACTTGTTAAAATGGTTTTCCTCAGCTCCTCATACAGTGTGGAAGGAATGTTTAAATGGAAAGTGAATCTGTACTGCTAACAGTACTTTTAGATTACAGATGACAAGTTCAAAGAAAAACATCTTTAAAAAAAAAACAAAACCACCAAACTGTACAAATTTGAAGAACACAGCTTATTCACATGAGTTTTGGAAGAAAATACTTCCTGAAGAAAACATCCATTCTGAAATCACTGATTACCTTGTAAATACATGATAAAAACAGGGTCCCTGTAAGGACAACATTATTTATAATATGTATACTGATGAACAGAACATCTGAAGAAAGTGTCAAAAGTTATAAATAGGCTATTACCACAAAGCACAAAGTGGTTGAAATGGATATGTAAAGTGAAAGAGTGCTAAGGGTCCAGTGTCCAACACTGAGTCCACATGATACACATTTCAGAAGTTCCTTTAGATCAATTCTTACTTAGTTCCTGCACTGAATACTAATTAGTAGTAAGAGTTCACAAGCTACATTCATGAGGAGTTTCTTACAGTTTATTTTTATGTGCTAGGAAAATGGTTCTCTCAAGCAGGACTCTAGGGTGTGTTGAGTTGGAAGTGTAAAAAGTATGAGTGGAATTTTTTTTCAAAAACACACCAGTATTTTATCTAAAATGTGAATGTAGCAGCATAATTGTTGAGTGCAGAGTGCAAGTAAGAGCTTATAGTAAAATTTAACTGCCAGCAATTGATTCTTCTCTTTTCTTGAGAGAAAAGTTTTTCCGATTAAAAATGTTAATGCTTACTTCATGAAAGTCTTCCTGCCTTAGTCTCAGTGTTCATACTTTGAAGATTCACTTTTTGCTATCTATTAAACTCCATTTCATTGACTCACTGTAAGGCATATCTGCAGTTCCTTTCTGGGGCATTCTACCACACTCGTGTTACACTCCAAATTTTAAGCCACAGGCTGACCAAAGCAGTTACATTTAAGACTTTTTAAAAGCCTTTTGGTTCATTATGACCTCGAGTTTGCATCTGCATAAAACACTACTATGCTTTCTCTAAGAGAACTTCTTTTAATTTGGTAAGAAAAATAAGATATTTTGGCAAAAGATTTTACAGGGGTAAAATACAACCAAGAAAAGCATTTCACTAAAAGCCAGCACAGATACCAGTTCACAGAAAACACCTACTACAATCAATATACCAACTTTAGTAAAACACAATTCATTGGTTATAAGTTACCCACAAAAGAAAGAAAAGAAGAAAATAGATTAAAAGAGTAAAGAAAGAGAGAAGGAGAGAAAAAAACTACAAGATTTGGTGGTTCACGTGGTGCAGGCTGGAACAGAGGAGAGGAAAGAGAAAGCTCACATGGAACTGCATGTGGAGAGACATCAATTTGACTGATGGACAATTCCATGGATAAGGAATTGTCTAGTTGATAGCACTCAAAGTGTTGTGGTCAATGGCTTAATGTCCAAGTGAAGACCAGTGCTGAGTGATGTTCCTCGGGAGTCAGTATTGGGACTGACATTGTTTAACACCATTGTCAGTGATGTGGACAGTGGGATTGAGTGCAAGTTTCATGATGACACTAAGCTGTGTGTGCAGTTGACAAGCTGAAGGGAAATAGATGCCATCCAGAGGGACCTGGACAGGCTTGGGAGGTGGGCCTGTGCGAACATCAAGAAGTTCAACAAGGCCAAGTGCAAGGTCCTGTGCATGGTTTGGGGCAACCCCATGCTCAAATACAGGTTGGGTGGATGATTATCTAGAGCAGCCCTGAGGAGACAGATTTGGGGGCGTTGGCGTACGAGAAGCTCACTACGAGCCAGAAGGTGTGTTTGCAGTCCAGAAAGTAAACCACATCCTGGGCTGCATCAAAAGAAGCATGGCCAGCAGATTAATGGAAGTGATTCTACCCCTCTATTCCACTCTCATGAGATCCCACCTGGAGTGCTGCATCCATCTCTGGGGCTCCCAACTGTTTATTTTCTGTGTCACGATTAGGGTATAAATTAAGGAAGGTGCAAGAACATTCTTCTTTCTCTTTCAGAGAAATAATCTTTCTCTTCAGAGTCATTGCATCCTCATTTACTTTGGTCCAACCTGAACTGTTTCTCGAGTTATAAGCTTAAATTTCTCATTTGTTATAAAACCTGTAATTATTATAGTTTCTCTTTAATACTATCAGATACTATGGTATTGGGAAAATTATTTGATACTATGTATGTAATGATCTAAAAGTTTAATCTGCAGATATTCAAAATTAATCTGTCACAATTTTTCTGTAGTACACACCCTAACAGTTTGTTTGATGCTTCATGTACATTTTAGAAACATAAGGTCTTCATTTTAGGTTGCATTTGAATTGGTCACTGGGATAGTAAATTGTTTTTGAAAAATAAGTCAAAGATATAAGTTGTATTGTCACACATTTTATGTCTGTGTGCCTTGTCCTATTTTTCTCAATCTATCAATTAGTTAATGATAGGCAAGTCACTGACTGTCTTCAGCTTGTCAGTGTATTTTTTATGGTCTATAATTTTTCTCCTTCAATGTAGAAATAGATGGTGAATATTTTTTTGTCATATTCAGACTGATATTTGGCTCTTGAACTCATCTAAAGTTAACAGCTCAATCTATCTTTTATTATCTATTAAAAAACCCCTAGTAATTTCTTTTTACTATAATGGAGTAAAACAAAAAAGTAGCAGAGATGCTGTCAACCAAACAATGGATATTTAATATAGACTTTTGAGAAGAAGCAAATGTACAGTACAAATCAAATAATTCTTCGAACACTCACTTATTTAGTTGATTTTCCCCTTTAAACCTTCATGGGCAGGGGAGAAATGATAAAGATAATAAATCAGTAGGGTGGTAAATTATCCATGATATTTTTCACTGAACTGTATAAAATCTTAAGTCTATAGTGAAGAAATTCCATTTACATACTTTTGTCAAGCACAGATAAATAATTATGTTTAGGCTTTTAATTATTTCACAATATCAATCTCAGGCATTAGTAAATTATCCAAAATTAAACTGGCACTCATATACAATGTATTATTCCCATTCACACACAATGTTACATATTTTCCAATTATTTCTTTTAATTACACAGTGATTTCCGTCATCTACTCAATATATATATATTTCTTATTCTTCTATAACTTTGTAGTCCCATTACTGTCATGATTTCCCATTATTATTTTCCCCAAAATATTGACCCAATCTCTGTGATAATCTTAATTATTGAGTCATCTCTTTGTCAAACAGATCTAGGACAGTACAGCTTCATCTTTGTTTTCACTAATAGCCTCCTATCTGGGCTTACTTATAATGTTTCTGCTTCTTTAGTTTTTTGGAATCTTTTTAGTTGCTGTTTCCTCCACTTAGCATCTCATTTGTGTCCTTATGTCATCACTCAGAAACCTTTATCTTGAACAACATATATTGGTCCCTTCTTTAATTTTTCGTCTCTGTTTTTTTTTTTTTTTTTGGTTGATTGGGGGGTTTTGGTTGGTTGGTTGGTTGGTTTTGTAAATATCAATTGGACTATTTGAGACACAGCACATGCTAAAAGTTGGAGAAATTCTGGATAAAAATATATTGATGTGATGGTAGAAATCCAATATTCCTTCTGTCTGAAAAATCTTATTTCTCTTTTGGAATAGAAAACTAGAACTAATTTCCTTTCGTATTGATGTGAACAGGAACCCAAGATGATCACCTTCTGATCCAGATTAGAAAGTAAGCAGTTAAATGCTTAACTTTTTATCATCTCTTTTTTTGACAGAAATGGGAACAGGGATTGTCTTTAGCTTAACCTAAATCTGAAGATGATGATTTCATGAGAAGTTATTTTGAAAAAATAGGAAAAAATATAAGTCAACCTATGTATAGACCTTTGCTGGTTTTTAATGAAATAAAATGAAATTGAAATGAATGGCTGAAATTTTCTTGGCACAGGTCTTGGTACTTGTTTATATTCTGGAGTCTATTTTTCCTTTTCAGTAGTTATATCTTACTCGCCATCTTTAGTTCAACTGAAGATCAAAAATCTTTTTTATCTCATATGCATGTCAATTATTTACTTCAGAAAACCCTTTTAATATTATCCAGTAACAGATCCGTTATAAAATCTGCCCATGTTTTCCTTTCACAGAAGAAAATATGAAAATCAGTTCTTGGCAGATTTAAATTGTTAATGCCTTTTGGGTTAAGTTCCTGAATAATTCACAGATCCAGCTAAATTTTGAAATACAAAGTTCTAGCTGAGCACCATGGACATGAAAACATGACATAAGAACAAAGATGTAAACATGGATTAGAAATGAGCTGCAAAGAAAGCATCCCTTTCCCCATTCCTGAAGGAGTTCAGTATTCACCAGAGGAATGTTCTTTTCTGTACTTTCTTGCAGTTGCTTGTAGTTGAGGGTAGATGAGGGAGCGTGAAAGTTGCAATAAGCTGACTAATGGCAACAGTGGTGGGGCTCAGAGCTACCAGCTCATCAGGGGCTACTCTGATTCTGTGTTGCACTGAGCCCCCATTGTGAAAAGCTTTGAGTGATGCCAGGCAAGGCCCAGAAAGAAAAAAAATAATTCTCTAGAGCTGGATTACTATAGGCTGTTGTGCCACATGAGAAGAGACCAATTGTAGATATCTAAAGCCAAAAAACTTGTAGAAAGACCATTACCAGTTCTATGAATCATAAAATCTGCCTTCATTGCTACCTTCCTTTGAAGAAATAAAAAGAAACTAGTAAGATTTCAGACCTTTAATGTTTCAGAAGTGTAATAAATACTGTCTCCAAAAGTCCCCACCATCTTTAAGTGTTTGACTTCTCTATTACTGTTTGTATGCCTATGATTAATTTTTTCTTCTTTTCCTTTTTTTTTTTCTTATTTGTTTGATTGGTTTGGTTTTTTGTTTGTTTTGTTTTGTTTTGGGTTTTGGTTTTGTGCTTATTTTTTGTTTGTTTGTTTTGGGGGGTTTTCTTGTTTGGTTGGTTGATTTGGTTTGGGGGTTTGGGGGTTTTTTTTGTTAGTTTGTTCCTAATCGGAAACGTTCTGACCTTAGGTGTAAGTCATACCCTTAAAGTTCTTAAAGTTTCTAATATTCCATATACTTTCAGATTGTAATGAACTTACAGTAAAAGAGCTCATAGGTTCTCCTCTGCAATTGCTATATAAGACAGTACCCAATACAGAAAAGGTATCACCTGGAGCTGCAAAATTGCCTTTAACTTTCTCTTTGGTTCTTTCTTCACCTTTCTAATTGAAAATAAACTGCTGCTCATGAAGAACTGCTGTCCTGACAACCAGTGAGCATACCATACCCATAACTTGTCTCTCCTTTCCTACTTCTTAGATAATCAGTTGTATGATTGATAATCACTTGTTCCTCATACTCCCCTTTTCTATTAGTATGCTTTGCATGAGAGTGTGTGTTTTTCAGCTAAGACTACTCTTCCCTAACAAAATCCATGAATCCTTAGCCTGGGGACTATGAAATTCATAGGATGTGTACCTTCTTCTATTGTCAACATTATAGAACTACAAATACGTTGTTCATAACTACTTATATCTTACTTGTATTCTAAGTGCATTAGCAGGCTAGTAAATAGAGATTGTACTGTCTAAATAATCAAAAGTGGTTTTTAATTAGTAATTTCATATTCTAATGATAAATATCTGCAGGAGGGTCCTAGGTAAAGGAACACTGTTTATGCTTTATATCCAGTGGAGAAGAAGTATTCTCCTAGTACTATTCTGCTAAATACATACTGGGGTAGGAGGGATGATGCAATATAAACTATAGCACATAAATGTGCTGTGACCTCTCTTCTTCAACTGACATTGCTTTTCAACCTTTTCTGGATTTATCTTTGCAAAGTATTTTAAATATTGACCAGGAAATAGAGGGATAATGCAGTGTTAATACACATTATATAACAGTTAATACACTGTTAAAATTACATAATGAAACCATGCTATCCCAGTAACCTGAATAATTCATTTTGGGGGGAAAAAAAGCTAACCTTGTCCGTGTGCATTAAAATTATTTGGAAAAAAAACCACAAAAACTTTAGCAGTAGGATAGAATTTTTTTGGTTTTTTTTTCTGAATTGGAAACTGTAATGCAAATGCTAAAGAGATTAAACTGTTGAACTTGCCAGTTCTGAAATACACTGCCAAGAGGAAAATTCTGCTCTAGGCAGAGAAATATTTCTCATGGGAAGAAGGTACTGTATGCCTTGCCTCAATTTCTAAAACATGCGTTTTTAATATGCTGCTGAAGGGTAAAATATGCCTCCCAGTAGAACATGACATGATTCTGCTCACTTTATTTTATGTTTCCAATCTACTGCTTCATAGACTGTTCAGAATGAAGCCATGTTGAAATTTATGGTTTCACTCACCTGTAATTTTAATAAACTAGCTGGGTGAAGAGGTTCATCCAAGCATGAATAAATATGAAATATAGAAGAATCCTTGTAAGAAATAAATGACATAAACATATAGTTGTTGATTTCACAATATTATGGGAATATATGTGTAATAAATGTATTGAGCGTTCTATAAAGGTATCATAATATCATAATATTTCTGTTATCATAATTTGGCAGGGTTTTTTTCATAGAATAAAAATGCTCGTAGCACAGTGCTATATTTTTATTTCCAAGTTAAGAGGTCACTAATAAAGCATCTGTTGTGAATTAATATTTCTGTAGGGAATAACTGGCAAGGATAAATGCTAAGAGCAAAACAACTTGATGTTTCTGGACCTCTGATTAGGGCAACATAATCACACTGGTGAGCTTCATAGAATCCTGATTAAAACAAAGCATATTGTGAAAACATTCTTAGTGTCTTTGGTGACTCTTGTTTTAATATGATAGAAAATACAGTTAAAACTAAATTGCACATAAACAGCTTGATAAACCAACAAGACTATGAGGCTGTCATTTCATAATAGTGCTGCATATTAAAAACACAAGAAAAACTAAGACTTAGAAAATTGCTATATGTGATATTGTGTAAAGGTAAAGGCAGTACAGGAATAAAGCTTGCTTCCATAATACCAGCATCTTGCTGAATATTAGTGAATCATATTGCTTGTTCAGAGGACATTTATTTATCACAGGATATCTCTTAACAGCTAAATCAAACAAGGATTCCTGACACCAGATCTGAGAGTATACTTGCATGTGGTGATATTCACCCTCTGTATTCTCTAAATGTATACATTTTCTAAGGAAAGCATTGGTAGAATTGAGAATTTGTTCTGATAGCCAAGTTCTTAATTTTGAAGTAATAACTTTTATTACACTACCTAACATAATTGCAAAAACAGAGTGGCTTATCCTTAGGTGAGTCCTTGGCGCTATAGGTTTGAAACAGAAGCAGCCAACTTCAAAATGAACTGTGAGTTAAGAGCAATTGTTCTAAGTTTAACCAGATGAAATTATCTAGCTAATCAATGAGAGAAGAAAATCCAAATTTTAGGAGCAAACATGGATTCATAGCTTCACTATTATTAACATTCTCTATAAAGTTAACGAACACAGCTTGGGTCCTGGTTTAGTCTGTGCAGACACCAAACACATTGTTTTGCTTCTTCCAGGAATTGAACTTTGCTGGAGATATCTGTCTGAACACTGTGTTAACATATTCTAAATCTTAATAACATTTCTGGCACCTACTCAAGTTTTGATTTTGCCTTAGGACTGAAATATTTTTTCGTATTAAAAAATTCCCTTTAAGGTGGTTCCCATGAGACAAAGTTTAGGCTCCAGTGCCCTGATTTATATTCAGTATTATGTTTAATGCTTAAAATGTCAAATATGGTTGGATTTAAGATATTTGTGTTGAATAAAGAAAGAAAAGATCACATGTCAACAAGGCCTTTTCCTAACACACTACAGCAGCAAGCATTTATAAGTCATAGATTGTTTGCTTTGACTGCTAGAGGTTTCCATAAAACATTCTAATAATTTCTCTGCCTAAAATGCTTTAAAGTGACTTCTCAGTGATAAGGCTTTAAGAAAAGATTAATTGATCTTATTTTATGTATGACAAAAATATCTGTATTTTATTTCTTAATACTCTCTTCCTAGGTACATTTTCCATGGTTTCTATAGAGAGAAAACACACATCCATTCCAATGCTTTCAAAATCTGTAATATGTTATCAGTTTCTTCTCCCAAAACAGTGATTTTTTTTTTTATAAATGAAATATTTAAAATACGTCTTTTCTGAAATGACATGTATTAATCAATAACCTCAAAAGAATCAGAAGACCAGGTGATCATTTTATTTTCACTAAATTCCTTAAAAAAAGAAAAAGGAAAGATTGATGGTGATTCTGACTAATGAGGAATAACTAGTAGTCATAAATAGATAGTTAAGTGCTAAGATGTTCAGTTATCTCTGATATAACTAGAAAAAAACAAAAGTCATACTGGAGCATCTTCAGAATATGTATATTGAAGGTGTTTATGAATTATGTATTTAGGTGCTCTATGAAACTTAAATCTTACCTAAGCATTTATCTGTAGAAAAATGGACAAATCATTTCACTGCTGAAATAGCTTGGAAATACTGAGACATGTCAGTTTGAAAGCAATAAAAATATTAGTTTAAGAAAAAGAACACAAACCCACCCACCCCCCGTCACAACTAACATAAAAAGAATGGGCTTGTATCTGGAAAATGCAATAGATGGTTCAAGAGTTATTATCTCTGTGAAAATACAGCTTTTGTATTGTTGCCGTGGTCATTGTTAGAATGAAGTAGCAGTCCCATGGAAGCCAGCTGAGTAGATTGGACCTTTCCTCAACTAGTCCAAGTTATGTATTGGACTTCTAAAGAATTGTTTGCTGTATATAAAAATTGCTGTGTAAGCAATCTCAGTCTTGTGTACCTGACCATTACACCTGTCTAGTTTTGATGCTACCATCTGAGTCTCTAATTCTGGTAGGATTCCAAATGTCAGGTAACTTGGCTAAGAGGTCTTGGTCTATGAATGAGCATCTTTAAAAACAAAAAGCTGAAATCTACTGTGAAGTTAGTATTTTAATACTGAAGGTACAGAGTCCTAAAGAAAAGCAGGTTTTCAGTTTGTGAGGTCAGTATTAGTTTGTATTAGTTCTTTACAGCATCATACTCCCACCATAAGTTATGAAGATTTGCCTCATTCTATGTAGTTGTTGAACAATAAGAATTATATAGCATATTGGATTAATTAATACATTTTATAAGGGATAAATTATTCCTTACTGTTGAAGGAGTGCATGGGGTATACGAATGCAAAATAAAGTCTCCTATAAAAAGCCCCAGTCATTGCAAAAATCAAGTACAGGTTCATGTCCAAGGAGAACAGAGAAGACAGGGACTAGTTCAGCACTTCTGGGATGACTCTTCTACTTGTTTATTTCTGTAGCCCTATTAATTCAGCTAACAATCCTAAAATTTTTTTTATACAGAATCACGGAATCACAGAATATACTGAGTTGAAAGGGATCCATAAGGATCACTGCATCCAACTCCTGGCACTGAACCAATTCCCAAGAGTCACACCATGTGCCTGAGAGTATCATCCAAATGCTTCTTAAACTCTGGCAAGCTTGGTGTTGTGACCACTTCCCTGAGGAGCTTATTCCAGCATCCAGCCACGCCCTGAGTGAAGAACCTTTTTCTAATACCCAACTGTGCTGGTTTAAAGGTAAACCATCAGGGGAAATGAACTCAACTCAAAAGAGAAATTATAAATCAGAATAACAATTTAATAAAATAATACAATAATTACGATTATACAGACAAACAATTGGTTTTAACCCACAAAACCTAAATATATAACCCAGCACCCTGGGGCATGAACAGAGTGGTGTTCTTTGGGCCCCCTGAGTCCAAAGTAAAAGGAGAGGGGAAAACCTGTTGGTGAGAGTGCTGTTGCAGTCCGATCGAGAGTGATGGTTGCAGTCTGGTTGAAAAGTGGTGGCTGCAGTCCAGTCGAGAGTGGTGGTCTGCAGTCTGGTTGAGAGTGGTGATCTGCAGTCTTCCTCTGGATCCCACAAGTGGTTAAAAAGGTCCCAAGACTCCAAGATTATATATCCTCCAGTTCAGGTAGGAATGCTCAGTACCTCCCTCAGGGCAGGGGTTCCTCAATGGGTGTGAGGACAAGAGCAACTCCTATCTCGCAGGCCTCTTAGCACCTAGTTTATAGCCTGAGGAGTCAGGCTCTATGTGCAGATAGTGCAAATGGTTCATTGATACACAGTTTTGGGTTACACCCATCCAGTGATGAACTGGTCTCAGCTGTCCTAACTAGGACACCAATCTAAACCTCCCTTGACACAATTTCAGGCCATTTGCTCGGGTCATGTCATTGGTCACCTCAGAAAAGAGATCAGTGCCTACTCCTCTTCTTCCCCTCATGAGGAAGCTGTAGATGGCTACGTCTTTCCTCAGTCTGTTGCCGTGGTATTTTGGTGCTGAAAAAATCTCCCGGAGCAGTTAATTAGGGGTGAGATAAGACAGGGTTTATTATGCCAAGGCAAAGATGTTACAAGACAGGCGCACAGGCCGTGTCTGAGATGTTACATTTTATAATACCATCCATCCAATCCCAGATGTGTCCACCCTGTGGCCTTTACTCTGAAGGGGGTCTGTACCCCAGACCTCCTGAAAATGGGTCTGGGGTACATTTCGGGACCCTCTGTTCATCCCATCTTCATCTTCATCAGAGCACAAAGGGTACATAGTCACCCAGTTTTTGACCATGTTCTGTGATTTAGGTCCCGATATGCTGTTCTGCCAACAATCTAGGCCTTGCCTTGACAAAAGACTAAACATTTCTGCTGTATGCAGGGGTAGGGGTGATATAGGGAGCATAGAATGGGGTAAGAGAGTTAAGGAATGTGTAAACAAGGGTGCTAGAGAGAAAGGGATAAGGGAGGAAGGGAGGGATGCTGCTTTTAGAGTCTACTTCCACTACTTATAAAACTTACAAGTATTAGAAAAATAAAAACCATTAGGGGCTTAAGGCATCAGTCTCCTCCACTCTGAACAGACCAAGTGACCTCAGCTGCTCCTCATATGGCAGTTATAGACTGCAATGAGGTCTTCCCTCAGTCTCCTCCAAGCTGAACAGACCAAGTGACCTCAGCCATTTCTCCTTCTCCTCAAGGCCTTTGGCCATCTTCATTGCCCTCCTTTAAATGCTCTATAATAGCTTAATATCTTTCTTATATTGTGATACCCAAAACTGAACACAGTATTCAAGGTGAGGCCGCACCAGTGCAGAGCAGAGCGGGAAAACCTCCTCCCTTGACCGGCTGACGATGCTCTGCCTGATGCCCCCTGGGCACGGTTGGCCCTCCTGGCTGCCAGGGCACTGCTGACTCATATTCAACTTGTAATCAGCCAGGACCCCCAGGTCTCTTTCCCTGGCACTGCTTTCCAGATTCTCATTCCCCAGACCGTACACACAGCCAGAGTTGCCCCACCCTAGGTGCAGAATCCAGCACTTGCCCTTGTGGGACTTCATGTGATTGGTGATTGCCCAGTCCTTTAATTTGTCGATCTCTCTCTGCAGGGCCTCCCTGCCTTCGAGGGAGTCAATAGCTCCTCCCAGTTTTGTGTCATCTGCAAACTTGCATCCCTTCCAGTCCTGCATCCAAGTAATTTATGAAGATGTTGAAGAGCACAGGGCCTAAGATGGAGCCCTGCGGAACCCCACTAGTGACAGGTCACCAGTCTGGTGTTACCCCATTCACTATTATCCTCTGTGTTCAACCCATGAACCAATTGCTAACCCACCACATGATGTGTTTATTCAGCTGTGTGCTGGACATGCTGTCCAGAAGGATCCTGTGAGAGACAGTATCGAGAGCTTGCTGAAATCTAAAAAGATGACATCAATTGTCTTCCCTTGATCAGCTAGGTGGGTTACCTTGTCATAGAAGGAAATCAGGTTTGATAAGTAGGACTTTCCTCTTAGGAAGCCATGCTGGCTGTGACTGATGACATTTTTGTCTTTCAGGTGTTTTTCAATACCTCCCAGAATAACCTTCTGCGTAACTTTACCAGGTACTGAAGTGAGACTGACAAGCCTGTAGTTTCCAGGGTCCTCTCTCTTGTCTTTCTTGAAAATTGGAACAACGTTCACCAGTTTTCAGTCATCTGGGACCTCTCTCTCTGTATTCCCAAGACCACTCAAAAATCATTGAGAGAGGTTGTGCAGTGACATCAGCCAGCAATTCAAGGATTCTCAGATGAATAGATTTGTAGGATATAGGTGATATTTATGTGACTTTGTCACCAAGCCTGGAAGAAGCTGCAAGCAGTAATCAATACTGTACATCAATAATCATTAATTTCAATACCTAATAATATATATTTTTAACTCTTGTAATGTTTAGACATACAGGTTTTGTCCCCTCTAATTGATGAAAGGTTTAATGCACCCCCTGGCACAGATTAGCTCATGTTTGCACACCTAAGCTCTCTTCCCAACCAAATGCAGGTAACTGTACCTAAATTACCTTTGGGAATTATGTCTGTCCTATCATGGGCCCTGTCTGGACATTGGCTGGAAGACTGCTAGAGAACCAAAATACAGCACAGAACATGCTAACAGTTTACCAGTTTTCATCACAGGAATCTACAGTGTTCATATCCAGAAATTAATCCTAACTCTGTTTCTGGTTGTTCTGCCTCAATCTGTGAATCTGGTTTTAGTGCAAAGAATTAAGAGTTACTAAGCAACTTCTGTCATGAAACAAAGAAGGGAAAATTATTCTTCTTAAAGAACAATTTCATAAAAAAGGTCTTTAAAAAAACCCATTAATAGATCTTTGTCCTGAGCAGGGCAAGATTTTGCAATGTGGTAGAAGACTCCATGAGAATTTGCTGGATAAACTTCTTTACTTATTCAAGGATTCTCTGTAGTAAGGTAATCGACCTACTTAAGACCCATAGGTATGCTAAGTATACCTTTTTAAACTCAAATTCAACAAACCTTTGGTTCCTTCACTGGCAATTAAACCTACTGAGAGAAAGGGATTTAAATGTTGGCACTAAATTTTCATGTGAACACTATAATTTAATTAGTGAGACAGTAGGAGCAATGACATATGCAAAACAAGGTGGAATTTACATTTGTATAAATTCTGAAATAAATACTCTTTATCATGAGTAAGTGTGAAGAAGAACCATATATGATTAATTTTAGACTCAGAGTCAGAGAGGAAACTGCTTGTCACTAAACCATGGAGCTGCCCTCCTCAGAGCACAGGTGTATGAACACTGTTTATACAGAAGTGAACAGTGATCACGAAAACTGGGGAAAGGTAAGGAAAAGTAATTAAGTCAACGGAGACAGACTGAACAGCCATGCAAGTGGATTGCAACCATCCTTGAAAATATGTTCTTAATCCTGAGATTTAGAAATCTGCAGGTCAGAACAGTTGCTAGGTGATCAGATTTCCTTCTGAGACAGTTTATTATGTCACTAGTGTACTCCACAAGGAAATTACAAGGTTATTCTTACTATAAATCTTTTTTCATACAAGAAGAAGGATTTTATACAGTTTTATAGAGTTGATGCTCATTCATCAGCACCCAACACTGTCTTGACATGCTGTCTGTGGGGCTTTAGCTGCCTCTTTATAATGGCACAAGTGTTTCATTCATCCATTGTCAGCAGCATGTGGATGTCTTGAATACCTTTACTGTTTGAGGAAAATTAAGTGATCTTGAGTAGCTAATGCACATGGATGAATTATGTTTGCCACGGATGATGGAGCAAGAAGAGTTGGCGTTTTTTATAACCTACAGAAGTCACTTCCAGTTTTATCAATCCTCCATGTTTTTTTGTCTGTTACCTGCAGCAGTCATTTGAATGTAGCTAGAGATGTAACCTATCTTCCATGGCTTAAATGTTTACTAATATTTAGAACCAGTATCTATGATCCACATACTTTTACTGGAGAATGTGAGTGTCTTGCTAAGTATTACATGAAGTCTGAGAAGTAACTTTTATGATGATGCAGATTGTTCTTTTTAAGTTACTGGAAATACTGCTTGTGGAGTTTCATACCTTTTAGCACGGGGAAATTATATTTATTCCTTTGGTATTTTCCCAAGGGCACTTTCAGCCACCCATGACTCAGTGGGAAACATTTTGTGAGTTTTCAGAGAATATTAAGTTCGCAGAACCCCATTCATGGTAGAGCTGTTCTTGTCCAGCTTTTCTGATCATGTGGCTGTAGTATACCTAGACTTCAGCAAAGCCTTTCAGACCATCTCCCATAGCATACTCCTGGAAAAGCTACCAGCCCACGGTTTGCACTTTCTTCTGGGTTAAGAACTGGCTGGAGGGCTGGACCCAGAGAATGGTGAGGAATTGTTTTGCATCCAGCTGGTGACCAGTAACTAGTGGTGTCTCCCAGGGATCAGTGTTGGGCCCAGTTCTACTTAATATCTTTATTGATGATCTGGATGAGGGAATCAAGTCCACCATCAGCAAATTTGCAGATGACACCAAGTTGTGGGGGAGTGTTGATCTGCTGGAAGGCAAGAGGGCTCTGCGGGGGGACCTGGACAGGCTGGAGAGATGGGACAAATCCAACGATCATGAGATTCGACAAGGCCAAGTGCCGAGTCCTGCACTTTGGCCACAACAACCCCATAAAGCGCTTACAGGCTGGGCACAGAGTGGCTGGACAGTGGCCAGGCAAAAAGGGAGCTGGGGGATCTGCAGGCTGAACATGAGCCAGCAGTGTGCCCAGGTGGCCAAGAACGCCAATGGCATCCTGGCCTGTATCAAGAATAGTGTGGTCAGAAGGACCAGGGAAGTGATTCTTCACCCTGTACCCAGCACTGGTAAGGCCACACCTGGAGTATTGTGTCCAGATCTGGGCCCCTCAGTTCAGGAAGGATATTGAGGTGCTGGAGCAGGTCCAGAGAAGAGCAACAAGGCTGGTGAAGGGACTCGAGCACAAATACTGTGAGGAGAGGCTGAGGGAGCTGGGGTTGTTCAGCCTGGAGGAAAGGAGGCTCAGGGGAGACCTCATGACTCTCTACAACTCCCTGAAAGGAGTTTGTAGCCAGGAGGGGGTTGGTTTCTTTTCCCAGACAACCAGCAGTAGGACAACAGGACACAGTCTAAAGCTGCACCAGGGGACGTTTAGGTTGGACATTAAGAAGACGTTCTTGGACATTGGAATGGGCTGCCCAGGGAGGTGGTAGTCAGTGTCCATGGAGGTTGTTAAGATGAGACTGGATCTGGTACTTAGTGCCATGGTCTAGTAGACAAGGAGGTGTTGGGTCAAAGGTTGGATTCGATGATCTCGGAGGTCTTTTCCAACCTAGTTAATTCTGTGATTCTGTGATTGTTATGTGGTCATTCTGTGTCTGACCAACGTGCCCGCAAGCTGCATAAGTGCCAGAGGGAGCAGTTAGAAAAACGGTGCTCTGGTGAGCCTTACCTCTTGGCAAGCCACCATACTCACTTACAAAGTCCGTATTTAATACTTTGTCTACCTGAATAAGCAATGCTTTCTAGTCTGCAGAGTACCTATCACTATAATACAGAGGGACATGGCCTATTTTTCATAGCAAATATCCTGGAATCAGTAAAGATAAAATAAAAACTGAGTCCATAAGAACCTAGGTTTAGGAAACATCTCTGTTCAATGATTTTAAAACAACTTGCCTATCTAAAATTACTGTACATACAAGAACCAGTGTGCCACACACACATAAGAGTTGCTGCTGTCTGATAATTTAAATCTGAATTTTTTTTCACAATAATTTTTTTTCAGGCTTTAATCTAAAAGTTAAGACTGAAAACAAGAGAAGAATGGGTGATTTTTGAATTAAATTTGCAGACTTAAGAGACCTTCAAAGAAAAGGGAAAAAATGTTCTCTGTAATTGACAAAGTGAAAAATAAAACATCACTGATCAGTCCTGGGAAAAATCTTCTTAAAGTAATAGTGTCCGAATATAGAGAATAATAGATTATAGACATTATAGATTACAGATATTATGGATTATAGAGAATAATAGATTGAATTTTATAAATAATGAATGAAAAATTTTGGTGGATATAATAGAATTGTTCAAAGAAAATGTGATTAGTTGGGCAACTGAGTTTGAAAATGTGGTGTAAAATATTGTAATGTAAATGTAAAGGTAAACAAAACCTTTAAAACAGAATTAATTTTAACATTTTTCTAACCATATAATACCTTACAATTTCACTTTGTTGCTATAACGTTAAATTCTTTCCCTTATTCTCTGTCAACAGTGGAATGCAATTAAGTAACATTAACCACGACAGAACCCTTTTCCATCTCATCTACAGCCTTTTCTCATTTGCCAGCTGCTGCCTTCAGATGATGCTTAGGTTTGCCTAAAATAGGCAGTCATCATGCACAATTTATAAATGCATTGTGCTGAACTGAATAATGGTTTATTTATGATTCCGAGGCTACATTCATACATGGAAAAGTTTTATGCTTCTACTTTTAAAAGTGAAAATATTACTAAAATGTAAGGCTATTTTCTATAATGAGCTGAGGAAATATCAAGGAAATAATACTCAAAGAGACTCACATCTATCAAGTATCCAGTAACATGAAAATCAGAAAAATAATCTGTCATATTGTTTTGCTATTTAATATTTGGTTGAGAAGGGGGCTGTTTCTAATCTTTTTCCCGTCTTTAGGAAATAAAGTTCTAACATACTTCTTCAGGATTTATATAAAACTTTTAAAATGTCCATAGCAATTTTTTGAGAATATTATGTTACCTACAACTTCAGTACATATTGAGAAGTTGTATTGAGAACTAATACTTAAAATATTCTATGCCCTTCTAGCTTCTCATATGCTCTTCACTGAACATTATCATCAAATGTTTAATAATTTATGTAACCAGTGCCTTGCTAAGTATTCTGTCAACTTTATTTATTGTCTTAGAGATTAGAAAGTTGACCAGTGGAATTCAGTATTAGAAATTTATGGGGAAAACCCCAATTTTTTTCTTATGTAAAAGGCTTCCACTAAAACATTAATAGATGCTCTATCTACTGATCCAACTTACTGCCCTTCAGGGACTATCATATCACTTTTTTTTTTTTTATCCCTCATTTCTTGTCTTCATCTATTAATGTGTCAACTCAATCTTAATAGTTGCACCTGCTTAGCAGTTTTCCCAGAATCTTCCACAATACATTGCTTTTCAAGGTCTAGGGAGAGTCATATCCAGGTGGTCTGTGCGTTTAATATAGACTGCAGAAACTTTTTGTGAACACTGTTTACTTTATCTTGAGTTTAACTAAAATATAATATTTTGTTTAAAATTACCTTAGCTGCTTGCTGATCATGCTACAAAAAGGAAAGTGAATTTGTTTTGAGACATAGCTACAGATGCACAAATACTGCCTGGCTGATAAAACTAAGAACATATTTGTGATACAGAACTCATCTTCCTTTACTTTTTTCCAAGACAGTATCTATGAGAAGAGAGGTGAAACTTTTTGCTACATGAAACTTTCATGAAAATATTTTACTTTTTTACTGATTGCCCAGTACTTAGAAATATTAGACTAGCTTTTCCATATAATTTAGATTCTTTTCTTTTTTTAAATATTCACTGTTGTATTGTGTATTAAGAGTTTTATAACAGAATGTTCCTTCTTTTACGACTGTGTGAAGACCCCTGGGGACTACTTGTGTTGAAGGTCATTTTTAACATATAATGAACAACACATAAGCTAAAAAGGATTGTGAATTAATTTTTTCTCTTTCTTTTAGCTAGCTCTTTTTCCTTTATACGCTCTTGGAAATTCATCATATGCATCAGTAAAGGGATCTTGTGCTCATCACATCAAATGGGCTTTCTATTGCTTTTATATTTTATTATCCAATCATGTTTTTTATATTCTTCACTAACATTTTCTTTTCTTTTCCTGCTAGCATCAGGATTTTGTTTCTTTTTCCAGTTGCTTTTGTCCACTTCATACATTAAGACAGTTGCATTCACATTGACTAGATTGTCTTCCATTCTCTATTTCTGAGCACTCCAGCCTACTGCATCCTAATTATAGTGTCTTTCAGAATTCCCTGGCTGGGGCCATTAGTTCAGTACTAAGTCACATAGGAGAGTGTCTCCCACTGAGTCAGTAGCACTAAAAAACTTGCTGTAACACTGAAATGTTCCTTAGAGGTCTCCAACTCTACCATTAATTCAACCTGAATCTACTTGCCTTGTTAGGTCTGACAGGATTACAATCCGTTGTGGCTCGACTGCCTGGATTCACAGAAGACTGTCGGAGATTTGACAGTGTTTTTTTAAGAGAATAACCTTCTAGTGGAGTAATGGTCAGTCCAACAAGGATCAGCTTTACTTAATAAAAAATAATTACAGTAATAATTTCTTTTTAAGCTATGGAACTGTGTTAAAAATATTGGTTACAATGTATTTAACGTGCAAATATTGATGCAACTGAAACTTCATAATAATAATTATTTATTAATTTCTTATACAATTCATACTTAAATATAGATTTCAGAAGACAAGGAGTGAAGAAAACATATTGCAAAACAGAGGATTCATATTACATCTATAACCTCTGAATATTCTTTTAAATATGTCCTAATATTTACTAATATACCTGAATTAAATAGTCATTCTGAAGAATTGCAAGAATCACTACAAATTAAGTCTGAATAATTCTGATAATCTAGTGTTAAATTTACCCAGGCTAAAAGAAGTCTTCCCTGTCATTTTACTAAATTGAGTACTTTAAGTACTCTTTAAGAAAAGGGATAGTCTTGGTGATTTCTGCACATCTGAAGACTGTTGAAAAAATGTAGAAAACCTTAATGGTTTTTGAAAAAACCTCAAAGATTATTAAGCACAGAAAAATAGTAGCAGTAGTAGTAGTCTTGACTGTTAGGTCTTGCTGGAATTTGAAAGGTAAACATTTTTCATCCCATGAACTAAGCTGTGCTAATTGTATTTGTTAATGGTTATAAGTCATTCATAGTTACAGTAACAGCAAGGCGCCACAGTTCTGGAGAAGGACTCCTTCTCTGTTAAATTCTGCTAAGCATGATAGAAATAGAATTTACCATTAACTTGCAGAACTTTCTCCCTTGCAGAGCTTGCAGAACTCAAGCTTCTTGGGTATTTTGAGATTTATGGTAACTTTTCTCAAGTATATGACAAAAAAACTACCTTTGGAGCTTCAATTGCCATTTATAACCTGGCATATGAGTTCATGTACCTTAGAAAACCTTGAAATCCAGTAATTCTCATCTGCAGTTGTAAAGTTACAATGCTTACCTCTTATAACAGTAGTTTTTATCAGCACATCTCAAGTTGTATAACAGAGGAAGCCAGTTTTAGTTCTTTAAATAATTGTTGTACAAAACATATTCCTGAATTTATGAACAAATGAAAGCTGCCTTTGTGTCCACTTTTTCTCACACTGTAAAGGTGATAGTTACTGCTTTGCAACACTGACACATTGATTATAGGTTCTGTACGGTCTCTTTCTATTGTTTTCTCTTTCTGTGAGTTTGAATATCTATCAAGAAACTCCAGGTAATGCGACACATTTGATGAAGATACTCTTTTACTAGCTGCTCTTACTGCAGCTGCTTTCTAGAAATGGCATACTGTAAACCTTAATTTATCTGCTATTATGGCAGCCTCATACTTGATTTCACTGTAATGAATAAAAGTGTTATACATCCAGGGTCTTCAAGTAATTATTTCTGCTGTAAAAGAGAATATGTGATTATTCCAATCCTTCATTCCTATTTTCTGCTTAGTTATTATGTTAAAGATTTAAGAATCAAAAGTGCCATGTGGAGCAGACAAACCCTATGAAGTGGTCTTTCTTCTATATAGAGCTAAAAAGCAAATTTTTAAATTGTTTATCCTCTGTTTTTTTTTGTTCTCATAATAAATTTTACTTCTCTAAAGAGCCAAAATAATTTCTATACATGTCTAAAAAAATGTACTGGTCAAAAGATTTTATGTCATGTTTACTTAAGTTTCATATTACATATTTTTCCACAGGTATAATTTTTTAAATATTTTGGTGGTGTCATGTTTTAGCCCCAGCTAGTGACCACGCGCCACACAGCTGCTTCCTTACTCCCTCATCAGTGGGATGGGGGAGAGAATCAGAAGGGGAAAAGCCAGAAAACTCGTGGGTGGAGATAAAGATAGTTTAATAGGGAAGCAAAAGCTGTGCATGCAAGCAAATTCATTCACTGCTTCCCATGGGCAAGCAGGTGTTCAGCCATTTCCAGGGGAACAGAGCCCCACCATGCGTAATGGTGATTTGGGAAAACAAACTCAATCACTCCAGAAATCCCCTCCTTCTTCCTTCTTACCCTCAGCTTTATATACTGAGCATGATGTCACCTAGCGTGGAATATTACTTTGGAAAGTTGTCATCAGCTGTCCTGGCTGTGTCTCCTCCCAAGTTCCCAGGCACCCCCAGTTGGATGCATTGGCAGCATGGCAGCACGAAAAGCAGAAAAGGCCTTGGCTCTGTGTGAGAACTGTTCAGCAATAACAAAAACTCCTCTATATTATCCCCCCTGTGTTCAGCACAAATCCAAAACACAGCCCCCTACTAGCCACTGTGAAGAAAACCAACTGCTCCAGCCAAAACCACCACAAATGGTTTGACCTTCCTACTTCTGTATTTTGAAATATGTTTGGTGATGTCATGGCATAAACAAAGATTTAGTGCTAAAGGAAGAGAAGAGTAATGAAGTTGTTTTTGAAGTCTTGTACATATATGTATGTCTGTTCTCTTTTAGAAAGTTTCTTATTGTTTTGATAATATTCTAGCAAGTTACCTGAAATAAAAAGGAGTCAAACGTTTCTTTACTGCATGTTGTTCAGCTGTATCACTGTTCTGTTGGAGGGAGAACTGAAGAAAAAGACATTTTAGAAGAAAGCATAAAGTTTTGTCAAAATATGCACAATAGTATATTTAACAAGAACCTCATGGAGTTAGGAAGTTATATGTTTCTATAGCAATTATATAAAATTATGAATACACAGATATGAAAAGGATTAGCTCTCTATTATAAAAAAATCTTTACATTAAAGCCAGCTTCCAATTTATTTCTGTCTGTGATAAACTTTGCTTGCAAACCAGATGACCAGCCTATACATATTCTTCTCAGAAAAAAGATCAGATCACTTTTCTTGTGTCATGCTGAGCTCTTCTTTCTCTAACATAAATCTATGGAGTTTGCATCCCATGGTCAGGGAGAATAATTTTTATCTGGTGTTATATATCTGACTAGTTGTCTGGACAATGTGCTTCCATATTGTATATATTAGAGTCAAACGTTAAAGAATAAGCTATTTTTTTTTTATTTACATTGTGTCATGCTGAGCTCTTCTTTCTCTAACATAAATCTATGGAGTTTGCATCCCATGGTCAGGGAGAATAATTTTTATCTGGTGCTATATATCTGACTAGTTGTCTGGACAATGTGCTTCCATATTGTATATATTAGAGTCAAACGTGATAAAGAATAAGCTATTTTTTTTTTATTTACATTAACCTAAAGCAAAGCAACAGAGGATAGAAGTCTAAGATGTGTTTTTCTAAGCCTGAACATTCAAAGTGAATTTTCCATGTTATTCTTAATCTGACATCCGTTTTTGAGGGTGGACTTAAGGTCATTTACATGTTAATTAGCTGATTGTGGGTGTTGCTAAGGATTTATATTTCTACATTCTAAGCTACAGCAGCAAATAACTGCCAGCTATTTGGAACTGCACTGAAAATAATTGTTGGGACCATTGTTTGAAAAAACTAGTCCTTTGAGTAAAGGCCAATGAAAAAAAGAAAAATACACTCATGAAAATATTAGAAACTTATAACAAGACATTGCTTAGCTAACACTAATAAGCTTTTAGAATCTAGCAGAACAGCAATCAATATCCTCACAGGCTTACTCTTCTGTATGTCCATGACTCCTTAATAGGTCCTAACAGCTCCACTTTGACCTAATAACTCCAAAGCAGAGGCATTAATCATCATGGATTTTTTTTTAATTATTTTTTATGTTAGCATCTCTGCCATTAGTTCTACAGCTCACACAAGGTTGCTAGGAACTGTCTGTTGGGTACCTCATTGTAAAGGAAGCTATAGCCTGAAATGAGCACTTCCACATAAGAAGGCATGACACCATGAGGTTTCCAGAACAGTTTTACAACCATGCAACAAATAATGTGGAAAGTTGCTCATTGAGAAATGTTCTTTGGAAAACCCCATTCTCTCTGGATTTTGGTGTGCTAATCTCTAACCCTGGAAGCATATACTAGCACAGTCCCAGTAAGGGCATATTAATGAAAAAATATGCTAAAACAATCTGTAAACATATTTTCTTCTTTGTTCATTTTCCTTTGGTATTAAGTTTTACTGAGAAACTAGGTCTTAGTCTTCTATAAAAGTTTCTTTAGATAGATAATTCTTCAGAAAAAATGTTTTCTTTGAATATGAATCTGTGTCCATGATAAATGAAAGCTGAATTCTAGTGATGTTTTTTGAATATCCATACTGGATTTCATTGCATATGATTTTCATTTTCTTATTTTTATTGTTTTGCACAGTATGTTGTTGTACCGGTCTTATGTTATTTTTAGGTACTTCTTTCAGCATCAATTTTTTTTCTTTCTCTCCTCTTTACATAAGATTTGTTATCATCTTTTGAGAATTTCAACATTTGTTCAGCAATGAAGCTACTTTGTAGTGACTAAAAAAAGTGCAAAACAAATATAAAATGAAGCTCTGAGTATAAGATAGGAATGTACATGAGCTGCGTGCTGATGTGACAAGATGTAAATAATGCTGCCGTGTTGATACACAGAGCGTGATAGTGTATTATGCCAGTTTGACAGCCACGGTATGGTCAAGCTGAAATTTATCAATGCCCACAGGGCCAAATTGTCAGTCACAGCAAACAGATGTCAAAGGAGGAGAGAACACTGGACAAGCCACCAAGACAAGATGGTCTCTCTGTAGGATGTGTACATCAAGGCAAACGCAGGCATGCTTTCCATGGAGTGGTGTAAGGATATAAGAAATATTGCCATGGGATAAAACTATGAGTGTGTTTAGGACTGATGAACATTACTGTTGCAGCAAAATTGGAGAAAAGCCAATAAAAAGTGGATTACCTATGTGGTGAGTATTGGTACATGCCACAACGTGTGCTGTAGAAGATGTCCTTCCCATCTTCCACTAGGTTAATTCCTCCTACTGTTGCCTACATATATTTTTTTTTTAAACGATTCTTCCAATTTTTCTATTTTTACATTTTCTTAGCTTCTATGCTGCAGAGCTTGGGCAACATATTTTTATTAAAAACATTAGCCATGGGTTCATACTTTTTTAGTTATGACAGTTGCTGCCATCTGTGACTCTTGACGAAGTTTCTTTCATCTCTGATCTTGCCGAGGTGGTTTAAGATATTTACCAGAACATGACCCCTGTAGCACAAATTCTTAAGTTATACCAGGACCCAAGTATGGCTGGATCCATAACATTGCAAACGTGTTATGCTATGGTTCACTATCCATGTAATTTAAAGCAGGTGATATGTCTTGAGCTATTGCAATGGTCACCACTATATTAGGTCTTTATGGAAGTTAATTTAAGAATCAAACCCAAACCCTAGCTCCTGATTGCACTTTTGGCATTCAAAGTCTTAGAAGATAACACTGAGTTTTTAAAATTTACGTGTCCTACAATGGCTATCTCTGATGTCAGAGAATAATTTGCTACAGAAAGTCTTTGCCACCTTCCACATAATACTGAGGATATTCAAACAGAAAAAAAACCAAAACAAACATTATTTTTCATAGACTCTTACCTTCAGAAACCAGGTTCAACTTTGTATTCACATTTCCCACTGTCAGAAGATATTCTACACAAGGTTTTAATGTTTTAATATTAATTATGTTTACTTGGATTCTGATTTAGCAACACAGCAATTCACTGAAATAACAAACCAGGCAAAATACAGCAATTTCAAAACATAACTGGATCACAATACAGACTTGATTCTCATTACTGACCTCTATATATTTATTGTCATGATTCTGGGTGACCCAGTCATTGGGAAGGAATACATGGGTCAAAGCCAGCTCAAACCTCTTGTCCTCTTCAAAGTGCATTCTCTTGGTTGTTCAAGTTTTATACTGTGTGTTGGGCTGAGCCACCTCCCCAGTGCTGGTCTGGCTTACTCAGGAAACCGTCGCACTCTCCGATTAAGTCAGGGAAGCTGATACATAGCCAGATGATCCACTCAACTAATTCATCCTTTTATTCAGAGATCACCCTCTGGTCCTCCAGCCAACTTTAATCACATTATTAATAAGGTTTTCATATGGTAACCAGATAAGTTAGGCTACTAGCTTGTTAAAACTCTAAGCAGAATAACAATAATTTTATAGCTCAATGTATGTGGGGTTTTCCTTTTTTGACCATAACAAGATTTTGGATGTAAAAAATAAGTCTACAGACTCTTGTAGACTTTTATCATTTGACATATAGGTCATTATTGTGTTAACTGGTAGGACAGTGCATTTAGTGTAATAGCAATCACAAAATTTAAAATTCTGCACTTTTTTTTTCATACTAAAGATTAAATAAAGCAAAATTTAGATTTAGTCTGAATACTAAATCTTCTCACAGCCTTTCCATCTAACTTGTGTGCCTGAGGAAGTAAAGCATATACTTTTTTTCCAAAAGCAGTCTTATCTGAAATAATTCCAGAGTTCTGAAAACAATTTCTTTGTCATCTTGTAAAGCAGTGCATTGTTAATCATTGATCAGATAATACACATTATTCTTCATTATTTTGCACCAAGACGAGGATTTGAGCCCCATTTTTCATAAGCAGTCTTTGCATATTTGTATTACATATTTCCTTAATGCATGTACCAATGACAAAAGAGACTTAGTTAAAAAATGACAGAATTAGAAAAATAAAGATTAAAGCTGTTTGACCTCAAAGGATACCCTAAGAGTGTATTTTCTAATTCACAAACTTAAGCATATGTAGACAACTGTAAAACAGATTGCTTTACCTGTTAAGAGCAGGCAATTATTTTTATATGATAGGAATAAGGACCCAGTTTTCACCAAGGACAAATATTAATATTTCTAAATTGTGTTAGGTGAAAATAAAAGAAATTCCCCCACAACATGCATTTTATTTCTGTTTATGGAGAAGTTGACATATTGACAGAAATAATTTGGAAGTGTTGTATTTATCAGCAAGGTGTAGCACTGTGTACAGCTTATTTCAGCACAGCTCTCCTAAAGTCAAAGAAGCTATTTTGTGCTACCTCCTATTATATGATTTATTAACCGTGTTTTGCTTGATTGGACAAAAAGGAATTTAATGTATGTTCCTGAAATCAACTTTTAGCATGATGCCATAAGAAGGTAGTGCAGTCAGCAAGAATCTTGAACTTCTAACCCATCCCTTTGCTTTTTTCCATCAACTTAACTGTATACAATAATTCAATCTGTCAGAAACTGCAGAACAGCATATACCTGTGTCCTGTGTGACTAGGAAGTTAAGCTATCATCTTTCTATATAATCATTTATTAATTAGTTGGAGAAACAAATAGATGAAAATAAATGTACTCAGGTTTTCTGCAACCAAAGGCAGATGGTAATTTGATTCTGCTTTCCTCATTTTAGAACGAATTTTGTAGAAAATTTGTGGAGTATTTGCAGGACAATGGACGCTTTGTGAATAATCCATATTACCAGCTCTGAGGAGCAGTAGGCCTCACTTGACATAACTTTAGAGGTTATTAAAAGAATAGTTTATAGTTGCAAGCTGTGTGAAATTCTGTGTGTTTATACTTGCAAGCTGTGTGAAGACTGTATGTTTATAGTTGTAAGTTGTGGGAAACTGGAGATAAAGAGAAAACTGGAAAGTCCCTGGAAAGCCCCTAAAGGTGGATCAACAAGAGGGACTTTAGGCAGCTCGAATGATGTCAGGACGCGTGGACAGAGCATCGGGACCAATGAACTAAAGGCATGCAGCGTGTGCACAGACTGAGCTATCCAATCTCTTTGTTGTAATCACATACAGAGAAGGAGCTGACTATATAAAAGCTAACTCATTTAAATAATAAATTGAACATCGTTTGATCGTATTGATCGTCCGTGCGTTGTTTCCTGAACTCTTGCTGTCTACAAAAATTGAAGAAAAAAATCAGGGAAAAAATCTTCATACTCTTTGTAACTATGGTATAGCAATCAATGAAGGCTTTACTAGCCCCTGAAGCAAGAGAGTCAGGATATTTGGATGGGTGTCTGGCATGACAGCATTGACAATTAGTGCGTCCTACCCTGGACTTGCTGATGCATTTATACATCAGCATTTATAGAGAAGCTTCAACTTGTGTAACTTCAAATACAGAGAAGGAAGATAACAAAAGGAAACTTCTAATAAGTTTTAGCATTAATATACAGAAATATTTGGGATCCTAAAAAAGTACCAAGGACTTTCCAGATACTTTTGGGGGTTAGGTGAATAAAGATTGTATCAGTTTTCATAGCAACAATATATGGATAATGAAACAAAAAAATCTTAAATAGTTTTACTCTAGTAACCTGATCAAACTCAACTGAGTTAACAGAAGTAATGCTTTTACTGCTGATTTTGAAACACGTTTGGTGTCTATTTCAAAGAGTCAAATTATGATGTTATTTAACAAGTAGTTCCCTCCGTCCACAGAAACACTCAAACTGTTTTCATTTAAATCAAATTTAATTTGACTAGTCCTGGGTAGACGTAACAATTTTCTATTCAGAATCTGCTTAAGAAAACTACTGAGCATCATGTTCTAAGCAATGCATAACTTCTTCAAAACACAGTAGCCAACAGAACTGTGTAATCAGAATAAAATTTGTTATTTATATCCTTTTATTATTTTTGAAAAATCAAATGCTGTGATTGCATGCAGTTTTAAACAAAAGGCATTGATTTCTATGGTTTAAATAATGGAAAAAGAGTTGGTGTGAGAGAAAGGGTAAAGTAGTTGATATTCACAAACAAGAACCTTGTCAGTGCTAATGGGTTGCTATGACATTTACTTAGTGCAGAAATAAGACAACTATTTGCTTTTCTCAGTAGCCCAGCTACCAAGTAGAACATGAAGTGAGAACAGCTGCGATGGTGACAGTGAGATGCCATCCTGATTTTTTTCTACTTTCTTCACACTGAATAGTTGGCTCTGGTTCAATAAGACTACTTGCACATAAGTCACTCTGAGCAAGGGTAAGAGACTAACACCTTATCCTGAAATGAATATGCTATTAATGACTGTGCCAATAAAATGGTCATCCTTCTCACACCATCTTGTGTTCACTTCCACATCCACGATAACACAGATTTCAGAAGCAATGACATGTTAATTTTACCAATTTAGAGGTCTTGTAGAATGGAAATGGAAAAAATCAAGAAACTATTAAGTATTAGGAGGAATGGGAAATACATTTTTGAATCAGAAGAATGAGAAAGTATCATAAGGAGAGAGAAGGGCCTGTGTATATTGGGACCCAAACCATCTCTCAGTGGTTGAATTACAGACACAATCCTTCCGATATTTGACCTATCAGCTTCTGCTGTTGTAAGGATGTTCAGTTTCATTAGCTAATGTTGCAGAGTGTGCAAGACAAAGGAGAAAATCCGACACCGGCATTTGATCTTGCACCTTCCCACTTTCTACTTTTAATAAAGAAAAACACAGTGAGGAAATCAAACTATTGGTCTGAAAACATGCAGAGTTTTGTTCCACCTTCACAAAGCTAGACAAGGTAGTAGTAGTTTCTATCCCATTCCATGGATACAGAGTGCAGAATAAGAAACTGGAATTAAAAATGGTAGTAACAATACAAAAGTTCTGCTTGAAACACTTCTGCCCCAGATATGTTTATAGACACCTGGAGAAAATGTGTGATGTCTGTATTGTCTGACCTCAGCCCCAGAGTGACAAGCTCAACTGGAAGTATTACTTTTAAAAAATATACAAGGCTCCAAAAATTTGCCCACTGAATGTTTTGAAGAGCCTTTGGTTCTTTAATACCTGGAGGTAGTGTAAAGAGAATATCATGCACACATTTTCTCAGGAGATACTTTTACTGATAATAAGGGAGAAATTAAGAGATCTTAGCAAAAGTTTTAAGGGATAACATACAATCAAAACAAAGCATTCCACAAAGCTATGACTTGGCACATGCTTACCAATACAACCTAGCAAAATCCAACCCATCAGTTTTAAGTCACTCAAAATATTAAGAAAAGAGATTAAGAGAATGAAAAAGAGTAATGAAATAGAGAATAAAGAGATTAAGAGAAGATAATAGCTACTGCTGGAGACTCCTGCAGAAGTCCAGCTTTCACATGATGGAGGTAAGTCCCAAGAGCAAAATGGAACCCCCTTGGTGCTGATTTTGTGTGCTCTGGCCACCTGTGGCCACTCCTCCCAGATGGGACTTCCAGCCCACTGGCCATGCTGGGGCTCCAGGCCAGAGTGAGGGGTGCTGTAGCCCATCAGAGGCTGGGTTAGAGGTTCCAGGGGGTGCAATGTATCCCAGGCTGCCTTTGACTGACAGGGCTCTGGGGTCACCTGGTGAGGCTGCAGGGCCTACCGTGGGGGCTCCATGAGCCCTTCCCCCCCACACACACTTAAGTTGGTTCTGATGCAGGAATATAATAATCCATTGTCTCACAATATTCTATCAAGAAACTAAATAGGACAAAAAACCCCACAAAAATAATTTAAAAACTCACAAAAATAATTAAAGAGTCTGTGGTAAACAACCTTGTGATGCACACAGAGGCTAAATTAAATAAACAAATAAACTTTTAGGATATCCAGAAACATAATTATATGACTGAGAAATACCTTCACATAGTTGTGAATTTATTAAAAATTACGCTTATTGATGGAACATCTTTAATGGGAAGACTAGACTTTGAAAATTCTTCTAGGAAATTTTCAGAGTCTGTTATGCTCTGACTAGGCTCTTTTATATATTCCACATGTGGAAAGTCTAATATTTCACATCAAATTTAGTTATTTGATGATAGTTGATATTGCATGGGATCTCTGATTTATATTGCATAAACAGATACAAATGTAAATTACATTTAGCAAAATAAGGCAATATCAATACATACTTGGATCAAAATACCCACATGATCCCCACTATCTTTCTTTATCATATACTCACTGTCAGGAGTCCCCAGCTGCTGGGAAGGAAAATGTGTGTTGAAGTCAGGTCAAACTTATTGCTGTCTTTTAAATTCTTTTGACAGTTGTCTTGTTTTATATCCTATGTTTAGCTGAGCCACGTATTCACTACCCCCATGCTGGTCTGGCTAACTCAGGGAAACATTCAAACTTTTAGTGAACTTGGGAGAAACATTTACACACCAGCGGATCCACTCAACTGTTGATAGCTGTTCATCTGAAATAAATGCAATGCTCTGGTCCTCTCTGTGATGAGATAAAGTCAGCTTTTTTGCAAGATCTGTGGTCAGCCACACCCTGCATAATTTTCTGACCTTCATGGACATATCAGACTTGCTTACCTCCTCTGAGACTTCTTTTTTAGGGTTTTATTGCTCAGTCACAGAAATATAATGTCAAAAGTCTCAAGAAGAGAATGAATATGCTGTCTCACACAGTAACAGATGTAGTCAATGACATCTAGAATCAGATAAATAATTAAAACCCAACATAATATCATAAAAATAATAAATAATAAATTGCAAAATATTTCTTGCAGATTTTCTAATCTAAATTGTGAATATTATTAATCTTTAACATGTTTTTAGGAAATTAATCATCCTAGAACTTTCACCTGGAAGTGACCGAACCTTCTTCAAGTAAGCAGAGTAGAAATATCTAAAAGGGAACACTCTGTGTTCCGCTGTACCAAAAAGGGACAGGAGATCTCTTCTAAAATTTTATATTATAGGTAGTTGATGGCTATGTAGCACAGCTCATATCCTAGTTACCCTACTCATTAGATATTTTTTTTCTTCTTTTCACTGCATGATATCAAGCAAAAATGCCAAGACTTCTTTTTAAACATGAGACTGTAGTTTCAGATATAGTGAGAGTGAAATGCTTACAGTGTAAGGCACTGAAAAATCCAGCAGTTAGTATGGGTCTCATGTCGACTGGTTAAGGTATTTACTTGGGAAGAGAAAGGTCTATGGTGCTCCATGAGCTATTTATACGTTATCCAGTGTCTGTCTCATGTAAGATGTATAGTCTCTGCAACAGAGAACAGAATCCATGTCTCTTTTCTCAAGTGAGATTTTGAACCAGAAGGCTACTAAGTTACCGTTATGCTTGCTCTCTTTCTGATACTATAAATTTTAATTATTTTCTACACAGTGAAACAGTTTCAAACGGAAGAGGAAAAAATATTCTTAACCTCTGTATAGCCTACAGCCCAGGTATCAAGTTGAGAGGCTTGGGTGTGATGTTGAACCTTCTCCTTACTGCTTATTATGTCTGTCAGTATGTGCAAGTGAAAACATATTCTAGGTAAGTGCACGTAATTTTTTTTTTTCCCAGCTGTGCTTCAGAAAGGGAATGGCATTTTGTGAGCTGTATGTACATCACAGTGTTGAACAACCATGGAAACTAACCAGAGAAATGACCGACTTTTTCATTCTCACTGTACTTAGATGTTATGTGTTTCATGACTTCCAAAACTTTATCAAGACCTAGATATGTGCATTTACAAAAACAGAATGTTAAATTATAGGGGGACATAATCATCAAAAATTGAGGCATATATCAATTTTCACTTTATGACTAACAGGCTGAATTATATCTACAATTTACATGAGTCCTTTATGTCTTCTGCATCTCAGGTGAAAGTCTTAACCTCCTGAGTGATTAGCTTAGAGTTGAACTTTGTCTGCTTTTTTTTTTTTTTTTTTTTTTTTGAGAGAAAAATTGACTAGGTATTTTTTTCAACCAACAGATTTTTTTATTTTTTGGATATCTGTACTGTTAATCGTTTGGAGATGTACATTAACCTGAGTGCCTAAAATTTTTCATGACACTACTTTCAGACATAGTGAGAGTACAAAATTCAAAATTTTATTTTTACCAAATTTAATTTTGTATATGGGCATGTGTATCTGCCCCTATGAACTAGATATTATATGATCACATCCACTGTCATAAAGAAATATATAGTTAAAAATATACAAAATTTCTTTTAAACTAAACAGGGTATTTTTTTTTCAAAGTCAAAATAATTGGGAAATAAATTATTAGTTGAATAGTTGAAAGCAAATACTCAAATTTTAAAGTAATGAAGTTCCATAGAATTATCTGGGCACAGGGATCTTCTAACACTATAACTACAGTTGTATTCTCCATATTCTAAATTCTAATGAAGTCAAAACACCATTTAATAATTTACTTGCCCCATGTACTACTCTTATGCTCATCTTATAACAATGTATTTTTATTTTATCTCCTTACCGGGACAATTGTTTAATTATGCGGGCAAAGAAGGAAACAAAAACAAAATCCACTGAAGAGAAAGAGGATAAGTGTGCCTGCTTTAGGATTCGTTGACTACTTACTACTAAGCTTACAGGAAGCCACTTCTTTTTGTCTTTCATTAGGTCACGAAGCAGAGGAAATTAAATTTCTCAGACTGAAGGTTCTCAATCCTGCATTAATTATTACAACACTGCAGTGGACCTACTGGAATGATCATGTAAATGAACAGCTTTTACATGATATCCATGTGCTGCAAAAGCTGGCATTGAAAAAAAAGCCATTTTTTGCAGCTCAATCTGAAACCCAAAAATTGATGAGTGGACCTCTTAAACACTACAAAATCATAGAATAATTCAGGTTGAAAGGGACCTCAGGATGTCACTAAACCAGCCTCCTGCTCAAAACAAGGTCCACTACAGGTCCAGATCAGGTTGCTCAAAGTTTTGTTGAGATGGGTTTTTAAAACCCTCAAGGACAGAGGTGGCACAATCTCTCTCAGAAACCTGCTCTTCTGCTAGAAAATTTTCTTTTATTTATGTCTAGTTCAATACTGGATCCAACCATACAATCACTGGCCATTTCAGCAACAGCCAAACAAACAGTGACCATGAAATAATAAGAGTTTTCAATAACAGTGACCATGAAATAATAGAATTTTCAATACTCAGGAATGCAAGGAGGGCCATCAATAAAACCTCTACGCTGGACTTCTGGAGGGCAAATTTTGCCCTATTTAGAAGACTAGTTCATGGTGTACCCTGAGAAACAACCTTTGAAAACAAAAGGGTCCAGGAGGGATGGACATGTTTCAAGAAGGAAGTCTTGAAGGCACAGAAGCAGGCTGTCCCAGTCTGACAAAAGGCAAGCCGGTGGGGAAGATGACCGGTCTGGCTGAACAGGGAGATTTTGCAGGAAATTAGGGTAAAAAGGAGAGCCTACCAATTATGCAAAGAAGGGCTGGCTACTCAAGAAGAGTTTAGGAATGTAGTTAGGTCATCTAGAAAGAAAATTAGAGAGATGAAGGCACAACTTGAACTTAATCTTGCCACTCCTGTGAAAGATAACAAAAAGTCCTTCTACAGATGCATTAGTAGCAAAAGGAGAGGCAAAGAAACCCTCCGTTGCTTATTGGACATGTGTGGGAACATAATTGTGAAAGATGAGGAAAAGGCTAAGGTGTTTAACACCCTCTTTACCTCAGTTTTCAACAGGAAGACAGGTTGTCCTGAGGACAGCTGGCTTCTGGAGCTTGTAGAAAGAGACAAGAATCTGAATAGCCCCCCTGTAATCCAGAAGGAAACAGTTTGTGACCTGCTGAGCCACTTGGATCCCCACAAGTCTGTGGGACCAGATGGGATCCACCCAAGGGTGATGAGGGAGCTGGAGGAAGAGCTCACCAAGCTGTTCTCCATTATCTACCAACAGTCCTGGCTCACTGGGGAGGTCCAAGATGATTGGAAGTTGGCGAATGTCACGCCCATCCACAAAAAGGGCTGCAAGGAGGACCCAGGAAACTACAGACCCGTCAGCCCGACCTCAGTGCCTGGCAAGGTTATGGAGCAGATCATCCTAAGTGCAATCACACAGCACCTTCAGGATGGACAAGGGATCAGACCCAGCCAACACAGGTTTAGGAAGGGCAGGTCCTGTCTGACCAACCTGATCTCCTTTTATGATCAGATGACCCACCTGGTGGATGAGGGGGAGGCTGTGGATGTGGTCTATCTGGACTTTAGCAAAGCCTTTGACACCGTCTCCCACAGCATACTCCTGAAAAAGCTGGCAGCCCATGGCTTGGACAGGGGCACCCTGTGCTGGGTTAGGAACTGGCTGGAGGGCCGGGCCCAGAGAGTGGTGGTGAACGGTGCTGCATCCAGTTGGCAGCTGGTCACTAGTGGTGTCCCCCAGGGATCAGTGTTGGGACCAGTTCTGTTTAGTATCTTTATAAATGATTTACATGACAGGATTGAGTCCACCATCAGTAAATTTGCAGATGACACTAAGTTGTGGGGGAGTGTCAATCAGCTGGAAGGTGGGAGGGCTCTTCAGAGGGACCTGGACAGGCTGGAAAGTTGGGCTGATTCCAACAGGATGAGGTTCAACAAGGCCAAGTGCCGGGTCCTGCACTTTGGCCACAACAACCCCCTGCAGCGCTACAGGCTGGGCATAGAGTGGCTGGAGAGCAACCAGGCAGAAAGGGACCTGGGAGTTTGGATTGACAGGAAGCTGAACATGAGCCAGTAATGTGTCCAAGAAGGCCAGTGGCATCCTGGCTTGTATCAGGAGCAGTGTGGACAACAGGTCCAGGGAAGTGATTCTTCCCCTGTACTCAGTGTTGGTGAGGCCACACCTGGAGTACTGTGTCCAGCTCTGGGCCCCTCAGTTCAGGAAGGATATTGAGGTGCTGGAGCAGGTCCAGAGAAGAGCAACAAGGCTGGTGAAGGGACTCGAGCATAAGTCCTATGGGGAGAGGCTGAGGGAGCTGGGGTTGTTCAGTCTGGAGAAGAGGAGGCTCAGAGGAGACCTCATCACTCTCTACAACTCCCTGAAAGGAGTTTGTAGCTAGGTGGGGGTTGGTCTCTTCTCCCAGGCAGCTATCAATAAGGCCAGAGGGCATGGTCTTAAGCTCTGCCATGGAAGGTTTAGGTTGGATATTAGGAAGAAATTCTTTACAGAGAGGGTAATTGGGCGTTGGAATGAGCTGCCCAGGGAAGTGATGGATTCTTTGTCCATGGAGGTTTTTAAGATGAGACTGGATGTGGCACTTAGTGCCATGGTCTAGTAACCACAGTGGTAGTGGATCAGGGGTTGGACTTGATGATCTCGGAGGTCCCTTCCAACCCAGCTGATTCTGTGATTCTGTGATTCTATGGTTCTATGAAATAAATCTGCAAAAGGTGATCTTACCTGTAATTAAGGTTACAGGATAGGGACATAGAATAATCGAGTTTTGGAGGGAGTTCTAAATGGAGTCAGTTATAGAATTATACCAGGTTTCTCAGGGCTTTGCCTAGTTGAGCCATTTTCTAAACTGGCAGGCATTTGCTTTCAGTAAATATCACAGACTTCTAAAGAAAATCCACACTGAACTACCTCTTGTGTATTTTATCCTGGGAATTTATCCCTATGATACTGTACCCTTTATGTTAAGCAGCTCAGTCCATGATTAAGTTGAAAAGGCAGAACGTGTTATTCAGTTAACCATCAACTTTCATCTCCTTATTTAAATATCTGCTTGCAGCTGATGTCTCTAATGTCATTTAAGTATTAGTTTTCATTTATTCTTC
Organism: Pipra filicauda; assembly: GCF_003945595.2. NCBI lineage: Eukaryota > Metazoa > Chordata > Aves > Passeriformes > Pipridae > Pipra > Pipra filicauda. The sequence continues at coordinate 797,813 of NW_024104425.1, forward strand.
TATGATTCTATTTGTTAAATGGAAGTGACAAGTATTAGGTATAAATAGTAGAGAATGAATTTACGGAGGGGAATAGATTTGCAGAAGCAGTAGCAGTGTTATTGACACTTCTTGGTGCTTGTTGTTTCATGTAATTACTAAAGAGATCAGACTGTAGTAGTTGAAATGATCTTCTGAAGCAGAATTTGAAAAATTCCTTGATGCCCATTTTAACATTTCTTGGGTATGGGTATATCTTTAATTCATTTTCACTTCCGCAGAAAGAAAGAAGTAACAACTCTGTAACCCACCCTGTCTTTGGGATTTCAAATACTGGAACTTCTGAGGTCTTTTCAAATATTTATGTCCCGTATGGAAGAATAGAATACTACTACCATGTCAACCAGCAAGCTAACATCTATTTTCGACAGACAGAATGCATAACTCCCCTGCTGATTTTGCCCAAAGCCTTTTTCATTCTTTTGACTTTCATCCTGTGGAAGTTGATAATTAGAAAACAAGAGAGCAACTATTAATATTTTAACTACAAAAAATCCTAAGATATTAAGATAAATAAAAATAAAATGTTTTCTCTTTATCTTCTGTCTTAATATTTATAATTTAAGACATTTTACTCTTTTGTAATTATTCCTGTGAGGTGCAGTGTACAAGCTGGTTGTATGAGATGAATGGAAGCATGAAAGGTATATGCTCCATTACACTCATAGTGTATTGCTTCTTAATTTATATCTTGCTTAAGGCAATGCAGGAGATTATTTTGGCAATTTCTGTATGGCTGTTTCAAATTCCGTAGATTTATCCTCCAAGGCTGCTTTTATTTCTGATTTGAAAAGCATTTGATAGACAGAAATTTCACCATGCCTTTGTCAGATGAATTTCCTATTTATCTTATTTTGCTTTTAGCAACTTAGTGGTTTAAGGGAGGAGAGAAGCATAACGACCATGACTTTTTCTAATGGGACAGGAAAATGTAGGGCTTGAAGACAATGAATATAATAGCAGTTTTATGAACAATCATATAGATATATTTTTAATTTTTTTCTCTTAAGCAATACACTCAAAATTAGAATAAAAATTACTAAAATCATCCTGGATAGATATTTCTGAGAGTATTCCTTCTGCCTAATCTAAACCAAGTATCATTGGAAACCATTAGTTTAATGAACCTTAATCACACTAGGCAAATACTTTTGTATACAAAGTTATTTTCTCATCATGAGCCACTGATAACGCGTGAGGAACCGTTTTGACAAGAAATAACAGCCTGACACAGAAAAATGAGCTATTCTTAAGATTCACTTTCTCCATTTGAAGCAGAACAAGTAGTACACCTCTAGCATTCATATAAGTAATTTCTGATCACAAGGAATTACTCTTTCCTCAGCCCATTGAAAGACTGTGTTGGAATAGAAAACCTCACCACTCCATGACAGGCATAACAATTCAATGGCTGCTTGTGCTAGGTTTGGGTGGGATAGAGTTCAATTTTTTCATAGTAGTTTGTATGGGGTTATTTTTTGGATTTGTGATGAAAACTGTGTTAATAACACGCTGATGTTTTATTTTTTGCTGAGCCATGCTTAACATCAAGGTATTTTCTGCTTCTTACACCACCCTGTGGCAGCAAGAAGGGTGGAGGTGCACAAGAAGCTGGGAGGGGACACACCTGGGAAAGCTGCCCCCAACCGACCAAAGGGATATTCTGTACCATATGGCATCATGCTCAATGATAAAAACTGCAGAAAAGAAGGAGGAAGGAGGGACATTTGGAGTTACAGCATTTCTCTTCTGAAGTCACTGTCACGTGTGATGAAGTCCTTCTCTCCAGGAGATGGCTAAATGTCTACCTGCTAATGAGAAGTAGAAAATGAATTCCTTGGTTTCCTTTGCTTTTGCTTTACCTTTTAACTTGTCTTTATCTCAACCCATGAGTTTTCTTACTTTTACACTTACAATTCTCTTCACCATACCACTGGGGGCTTGTAACCACGAGGCTGTGTCGGGCTTAATGTGTTGATTGGGGTTAAATCATGACTGTCCTCTGTGACTATGAATACATGAAGAAGAAAGTAGATGTTAGAAAGCCATGATTACATTATGAAAACCAGTCTTTCAATTTGAATACCATTCAAGCGCAATTCTCTTTCATAATAGTTCACATAAAAGCAAACACAATGGACACAGATCTTCAAGTTACAAACATGGTGTTTTGGTACTGATCTGTTTGAGCTGACTTAAGATCTCCAAATAAAATTACTAAGCTAGGAGCTCAACTAAACATGAATTATTTTCTGGGAGAGCCTGTCATGTTCCATCAGCCACAGAGTAAGACAATGACAAGTGCCCAAATTACACAGTTAGTTGTGTAATGTCAGATGGGACGAAACTGGTCCTTTTTTAAACTCCACAGCATTAACGAAGCAGAAATAGATGTAGCCTATAAAATCTGATTAATTGTTTTAAAGACACAATTTTTTTTAAAGAAGGAAAAGTTTTTTTTAGCAGTGATTCACTGTATTTCTACTTATGCAGCTCAGAATGTTTAAACTGTTTCTTATTTTAAAAACCTAGATGTAATATTTGTCTGATTTGCCTTCATATTTCCCAAGTGTCTGTTCCCATGAGAAGCAAAGGAGAATTTTATGATAGTACAAAGAAAAAGCTAGAAGATGAACAACACTGCATTCAGAATTGAGAAATTAAGGTTTAAAATTCAAGGAACTGTTTGTGCTAGAACTTTTAAAACTAATTTGGACAAACTCTAAAATATTGAATAATACTTTGAAGTTGGATTCACAGGTCATTTAAACCATATATTTTTGCTATTCTTTCACTCTGTGTCACCTCTGACACCTTAGCTAATACATACAGGTACGTGCTTATTCTGTCCCCACCTGAGGAAGCAATCTGCTCAACCTGTTGTATTGTGTTGTAGGGTGAAGCTGCCCAATATGTGGCTCTTAAGGTACCTGTAGCTCATAAAGAGCTTGGTGTAATCCCATACTGGAAAAACTCCTGCAACCGGACCTGCTACTGTAGTTCATCCATCGACTGTACTTGACTGGGGTCAGGAGGCAAATATGAGAGACTAGAAATGTCAGCATCCACAGGAGTTTCTGAATTGAGGTGTCTGCATGGTCCACTTCTTAAAGGAAACAAGGGTTGGATACAAACTTTCATACTTCTTTAACAGCAAAAGTATTTTGAGAGTTTCTCCACACTATAACTGTACAGAACATGAGAAATGTATTTAGTGGCTTTCAAGGTTATGATTTGGAATCTCAGGAAAGCTGGACACTATTGACTTAGATAAAATATCTACTGGTATTTTTAATAGCTATTAATAACATCATGAACATCACACAATTTATGTAACTCACACTCTTACAGGAAATATTAGCAGCTGGTAAGTAACTGTTTCAAAGTTTTTATGTGCATATCTTGATAGAAAGTGCAGCATGTAATATGTTCCATATCTGGATTCTCTACCAGATTAAGGCAGACATGGATAGAGTTTTTCAGGATTATAGAAATGTTTATGCTTATGTAAATATGAAGATGTCTTGCACCTGGGGCTGTGAACAAGAATAAAAGCAATGACAATTTAAACAAGTTTGCTAGTAACATTTTGTAATAATCCTAGACTGTTTTCTGAATTTGTTTCAAATGTTAACTGCTTTCACCATAACTCATACTGATATAAGAGGTAATAGAATGGATAATGTTCTTTTACGTAGTAGATTACTGACCAGAGCCCTTATAGTCATTTAGAGAGGTTACAAAAACTCTTTACAGCTAATTTGACATCAAACCATAATCAAACTTCCCTAGGTACTCTGTCCTCATAACATCTTTCAGTCATTCAGACTGTCCTACTGCTTCATACCTATCAGAATAAACATACAAACTAGAACTGTTATAATGTAAACCCAAAGAAATAGTTACTAAAGTGCTCAGCAGTTACAACATTACAAGTAAGGACTGATTCAAATGCTTGTACCAAATCAGAATAAAAGGTGCAATGAGGACAAGTTTCTAACATCATAGATGAATGCTTCAGCTACCATGCGTTTTGATGCAAATCTTTCCAGCACTAGATATAAGGCTACATATAACAGAGAGATAGTCCATTTTTAAAGGCAAAACCCCAGAGAACTGGATCCTTATGATATTTCAGAATGAATGTGGTATGCATCAGTGTGCCTTCATGTTATACTACCCTGAGGTAATTGAGATATCTTGGACATGACAGCACTAAAGACACATAAGTTATGTACACTTGAATGTGTAAATATAGCTTGATTATTCAGATTAATAATGAGGTCAAATTTTATCCCAAAACAAATATGATGACATTACAAATTGTCTCATGCTGTACATAGCTGGACACTCAAATATGTAAAGCATAATTGGAAAGATACATATATACATGTAAATGTATGTGAATATCAAACAAATATTACTTAAAATAACTTTTTAATTATACTGTTTTGGTATATCTTTGCCAATGCTATGCATTCAAACTGATTAACTTGAAAGACTTATATTTTATTTTTCTAAAATTGTTTGATTTCTTGCTATAAGAAAATAAAGTAATGAGATGCTACTTTAAACAGCAATGTCCTGCTTTTTCCTAGAACAACCACTCATGAAAAAACATTGTTCATGAAACTGAAAATGCCCATATCTCTTCATAAGCAAGTAAGGCTTCTCATTCCTTTTTCTTCCAATAGTATTCCTCAAGGCAAATGTTATTGTGAGGAAGACATAAACTCAGCTGTCAAGAAAATGTAAGTTGAAAATAGGATTGATTTAATTTTTTATTACTCAGGTGCTTAAGGAGCATTTTTAATTTAAGCTTTAATATATCAGCTATTATTTTTCTTACAACTTTAAATTATGTCTACAGGCAAAGAAATTGGACATCAATTTTGTATTTTGGCTTAGAAGCTGGTTAATTTTCAAAGTGTTAAGTATGGCATAAAAGTAACACTCAACATTGCTCCTCAATTATAATTTAACTCTGAAAGGGCTATTTTTTCTTGAACGTATTTGTAATGCTGCTGTAATACTTATAGTAAAATATAAAATTATGAAAAAAAATCGTAATTTAAACAATAGTGTTTGAAATTTTACAGTACAATCACCAGAAAATAAGCTTATGAGATAGTCTTGAAATTGTGCTTTAAGGGATTGACACACCTAACCTGATCTCATGCTCATATTAACTGAAATTGTATCAATGGCACATGTAGTTGATTCAGTTTGGAAAGAGGATGACAGTCATCCATTTCATTTTCAGAACTTCATTGTGGATGTACAGCAGAATTGAACATTGAAAATGAGTCTTACTGAAGGAGCATAATATACCTGGCCCTCCTGGAGGACCAAACAACAGAAGGAGAAAGCAATAGACCCCAGAACTGGATGTGGTATTCCAGGTGGGGTCTCATGAGAGCAGATGAGAGGCATAGAGTCCCCTCCCTCAACCTGCTAGCCACACTTCTTGTTATGCAGCCCAGGATTCTGGCTCATGCCCAATTTTTTCATCCACCACTACCACCGGTAAACAATTCGAAGAATTTGCAGACCAATTGTAGTTTCCAGTTCTCAAAGAGTAATGAAATTTCTGATCAAATTAATGTGTAATCCTACTTTCTTTACTGGCAGTGAGATTGTGTAGTAGGAAAAAAAAAAAAAAAAAGAGAAGAGTATTTCTAGCATTTCCATCTGGCTAGAACGTTCTGGCATATGATGAGCTTGGCCTTGGTTATTCATATTTTCATCAATCTCTTGGCCAGACTACAGAAATGTGATATACCTGGGCAAGAAGCCTGGATTGTTAAGGAAACTCCAACCAAATACAGAAGTATAGACCATCAGAAACATATTAAAGCTATTTTGTACTTTCTATACTAGCTATCGTAAAATTATGTTCAAGACATATTGTAGATTGATTCCAAGGTATCTGAAATACCTATGGAAGTTCCAAGTTAAAGGCTGACAGTTTAGCTCTTCTACCACAATAATCAACATCTAAGAGGCAGATTTCTCTTAGGAACTTGTAGTTTATTGAATAAATTCTAGAAATAAAAGGTTATCACTGCTTATTAATTAAGCACCACAGCTATCACATTTTTGTAAGACCCTAGGCTTGCAGTATGAGCTCATTGAAGGGATTTTACATTAAAAATATACAAGGCTCCAAAAATCCACCCACCGGATTTATTAAAAGGGCCTTCGGTTAACCTTCAGAGAGTGCATGGAAGAACACACTGCACACGTTTCTCAGGAGGTCGAATGACACACTTCTACTGGTAAACTTTAGAAAATAAGGGAACTTGGCAAAAGTTTAAAGGGCAACATTCACCAAAATAAAGCATTTCACAAAGCATTGACTTAGCACATGCTAACCCATAAAACTTAGCAAAATCCAACCCATCCAGCTTTAAGTTACCCAAATTTCAAGAAAGTATATTAGGAGAAGAAGTAAAGAAAGACAGTTAAAAAGAGAGAATTATAGCTACTGCCTTGAGTCCCGTGCAATTCAGATTCCACATGTCCAGACAGTAGGGCCACCACAATGTGGATGGATCATGGCATTGGTTTTATTGGCTCTGGTCCCCTGTGGCCACTCCCACCAGGTGGACTTCTGGCCCACTGGCCATGGTGGGGCTGGATTTGGGCTCTAGGACAGGGTGAAGGGAAGTGCTCCCAGTGTGACAGTTACCGATGGCTGTTCTGGGGCTGGACAAGGAGGCTCCAAGGGGCTGGAGTATGGAGCAGGGCACCATTCTACCTTTGTGAAATTCAACCTATCCCTTCTCTCCCCCACATGCACTTGAATTGGTCCAAATCAATATTTAATATAATAATCCAATGTCTCACAATTTTGAGATATTTATAGACTACCAATAGTATTTTTCCCCAGGGCAATATTAAATATTTGTGGTGATAGAAAAATTTTCTACAAAAACTATTGAAATTCCCTTATCTGTTGATTTAGCTCATTAATTCTTCTCATACTACTGTCTCCATTTTTATAGATATGTCTGCATACTAGAAGTCTCTTGTGCTACCTCTTTCCCCTTTTCGCTAGTCCCTTCCATTCCACCTCCTTCCCTTACCCCCCTTTCAGCCTTTTCTGGAAGATCATCTATTCTGGTCATTCTTGTCTTTTGTTTGTCTCTTTACAGTTTGTTCACATCCTTCTTAAGCTGTGATGTCTAAAGCCAAACACTGTAACCCCTCTCTCTGTGGCCCCTGCTGTTATCTTCTCCCCCAAAGGATTTAGCTGCCTTTGTAGGGGAGTCCAGCTTTGATACACTCCAGCTGTGGAACCTTGACTCAGACTGCAGAGACAGAGCCGTGAGACAGCCTGTACAGCAATATAAAGGTCAAAATTATAGAATGACAAGACTGCTGTTCTGTGATCATTATTAGATCAAGGATGCAGGGGAGAAAACATCAACATGGAAAGATAAAATGTTTTAAAAAGTAAGGTGGAGAGGTTAGTTGGAGGATGGCTGGCCCCAGGATAGTCAGGATCTGCCATGCTTGGTGTCAAGCCATCAGGGCTGTCACTGTTGATGGAGCTGGAGGAAGGTGACAGCTCCACACCCCTGATGACGGTCCCCAAGAGCCATGACCACTGACCATTTTTGAGAGACTGAAATGTTAATAGTTAATGACTCAAACAGCCATTTGCAAAAGTAGCCGGTGTTTTGCTGAGGCCAGGTTTGTACTCCCCAAAAGAAGGGGAGGAAGAGAGATTTTGGGTGTGGAGTGGTGAAACATCTGATCTGCATAAGAACAGGCCAGGTGCAGAAAGGGGTGGCTACTGATACCTCAGAACATTTTGGTTTTTTAAACTTTTGTAGATTTTAGAAGTAGTTGTGTAGTGAATGTAGATTTTAATGTAGCTGTATTATATCCCTTACCCTTAACATAGTAGTTACACATACCCAACTCTGTTACCCCATTCCATATCAATCCCTCTACAATTCTTCTTTTCAAGGTAGAAGTGCAGAAAAACACCCTAAGGTCTGGACCAGAAGATATTACACAGCCGAAGAGACCTTCAAGCCCAGAACTTTGGAGGAATTCCAAGAACTGTGCGTGCTGTGAAGAAGCTGAAGATAAGGAAGAAGGGGTCCCAAAGACCCCAACCCAATTCCTGAAGAGGCGTGTCAGGGAGTAAATCTAGGATTGGATGGACCTTATTAAAAAATCATAGAACCACTGTCTAGAGGTACATGCGTCATGTGTATTCCCTGGGCCTCAGGCCTGAGATTAAAGGACCTACTCTCTTTATCTTATCTTATACACGAAATTGGCCTGAAGTCTTTTTTCTCTGTGGTCTCTTAAGGCAACACTACCCATCACTAGAGGATGACCACGACAAACCAACTTTCGTTTAGCAATAAGCTGGGTTTTGAGCCATATAAGGGTAGAGGTCAATAAGAAGCAGATCCTACTAGTTGGGATAATGGTTTTTATTGTGCCGGTGCCCTCCATTACACAATTGACTCAGGCATAAAACTCCCCTCTTCCCCAGGAAAGTACTGGGGCACTCACTGAAGGTATTCTTCATCTTCTGATGGGGCGCAACCAGCTCAACCACACTGGCTTGAGAGGCAGCTGTCATGCCTTAGAAGTTGTCATAAATCACCAAAGACCACTGAAGTGCCCCCAGACTCATTTCTGGGACCTTGCACCAGAGGACTGCGCATGATCCACTGTGTTGCAACAGATAGTGTAAAAGTCCCCCACCAGGGGAAGTACCTGGGTATTACCACATAAACCTGAATGTATATTAACGTATTGAACTCTATGCTTCATGGCCTTCCCCCACCCTTGATGGATCAAGACAGTGACCATCATTTCAACCATCGGACATCACAACTGCAAAAATCAAGTTTTGTTGCTGGATCCATGGGTGGTGATATCCTTCCTCTCCACTGTCTTTCCACTCTTATCCTTTCTTTCTCTTTCATTCTTTTCTTTATATATTTTCTTAAGTGATATCTTTAAATTTTTATATTTTTCCATTTCTGCAGACAGTAACTAAAATGGCTACACATACCTCCTTTCCCTTGCAACCAAATTGTCCTAGAATAAACTTGCCACCTATATATATATACATATGTATATAAACACTAGTCATTCAGTGTCATTTCACTCTGATCCGCTCCAAGGGATCTAGTAAAAAGAACCTTAGTTAGTCTTGCCTTTAGGGGCAGGTCATAACACTCTTCCCTCCTCACCAACACCTACCTGGCTGGTGAAGGGTCTCTGGGTGCTATACTGGCACACTATTGATAAATTTCATATTTTGCTAATAGTATCTGATTGTTATGTTCATTGGCTACTAAATAATTGGTTTATACTTATGAGTTATTAATATTCTGCATTAAATCTCTTTGTACACAGCTAATGATGCCTGAACAATCCAAATGACTGCAATAATGGTGTCCACAAATCGACACCTTGCATTGTCTATTTGGAGACTTGAGATGGATAATTATGAAACACTGCATCTTTCAACTGCCTGTCTTTGTCTACTTAAACTTAAATATTATAAAACAAAGATAGGGTAAACTACATATAAAATATTCCCAATACAATGCACACACTTAATTTTAGAAACCTAGACCCTAGATAATAGTAAAGTGAGAGCATGATACCTGCTAATCGTACTGCCAAATTCATTCTTTGTAGAAAAAAAATAGCTTGTTATAAACATTAAACTTTAGACAAAATAGATTTTAATTATTTTAAAGGAAGATATATATTTGGCTTTATAATAAAGGGAATACCAAGAATGGACACAAACCATAATGCTTGGGGTTTGAAATGAATAGCCAACTTTAGAGCCTTATCTTCAGTTACTATCAACACAGGTTGCTTTTTAGGTCTCAGAATAAAGTTTTACTCATTTTTATTTTAATCTCACTGTGTCAGGGAAGCTCCTAATCACTAAGGAAGTATCTATCTTCTGTAAGGGCAGTTTCTCTTACTCCTATTAACAGTGATGGAATTTTTTGGCCATTTTGGTAAACAGCATTTTTAAAAGCAACTGGCAGCTTTTGTAACCTCAGTGCCTTGGAAAAAAAAGACATTTTGAAAAGAGTGTTCTTGGTGGAATTAATTTTGTCTTAGTCCCTTGATGTTAAAGAAAACAGAATACTTGTAAAGATACTTGTAAATATTGAAGAGGAAATACCGACTCACAAGTGTTTGTTGTACACAGATAAATTTATTCTCTTTTACTGTATTAGGATTTTAGGTGTATATAGGCATTAATTGCATTTGAAACAAAAATAATAATATATTTCAGACAATGCTTGTGTGTTTTTACTGATATATTTTTATTAGTTTTATTTAAAAATAATATGACTCTTCAGGCAATTCTTCCCAAAGACTAAAGGGAGGATTCATAATATTTTGTATTCTTTTGGTCATTGTGTCAGCATTTAGGGACCTCTCATCTGTCTTTAAAACATCAGCACTCCTCAAATGCCCTGTTTCAGCTGTTAGAATGATGCTTAGATATACAGATATAGATATAGATACAGATATAGATATAGATATCGATACAGATATAGATATAGATATAGATACAGATATAGATATAAATATAGATATATGAGCTTAATGAAAATGGTAGATTTATACAAGTTAGTTTTGGGGTGATCCATGATCTGCTGCAGCATGACTCCAGACCACTTTGAACCCCTTTGTTGTTTAAGACTTCTCTGGGGAAAACACCAACTAGCAGAATACCTTTCTGATGCTTTAATAGTGTTTGGGCAAGTTTGTCTTTACTCTTAAACAACAAACTGCCAAATGCATGGTTTTCTTTTATTATTTTTACAGTATGATAGTAACTTGAGATTTTATTTTTCTAATCCAAAGCCAACACCTTGCTTTGAAAAAACAAAAAACCTATATTTTTTTTTTCTTTTCTCTATTCTCCCATACCTAGTGACGGCTTAGACAATTGCTATTTTGGTCTTGTATATTTTCATTCCCCTTTTAAATAACATTTCAAAAGTAATCATGAAAGGATCTTTTTACTGTCAACTTATACTAGGGCAAAATTACCACCTCAGAAAACTACACTGCATATTAAATGATACTGTCATGGAAGGCACTTATAGGCTAAAAAACTATTTGTAAGCACCCCACAAACCATGCCACTTTAGTCAGTTGACTTTGAATTGTCTTATGGGGAACATAATTATTCAAATAGAGCAAACAGTTTCTGTTACTGGATATTAAACAGATGCTGGATAATTCAAATAAAAAATATGAATTTTCCCTCATACTTTCAGGTAAACCTTAAAAAATAGTATAGTATGCTTTCAATTGTTTTGTCCATCAAAGAGTGAGTTCACTTCAGTTATTTGCTCAAGACTTACTAGAACCAAATTAACCTTTTTTTGACATGAATACTTGGCTTAGAACTCTTCCTAGGTCTAGTTTCCAACTTGATCACATGTTCAGAACTCTACAAATTTGGTATCTTGCCCTACAGTGACAACTCCCCAAACCCATGATTTACTTACTGAGTCATATTCAAAGTCTAAGGAAGACTAACCTTCCTAAGTATCTATTGGTCTATTAGCAACATGATTCCTTTTTCTACAAGGCATATAAATACCTAAATGTAAGGAAATAAATAGCACAGTCTTTTCACCTTTCTTTTAAACAATGGAGACACTTACTTAAGGCAAAAGTTCCATAATAAAACTGAAGTCTCTCAGAGATTAAAGCTATTGTAAGAATAACTGCTTGTCATCCTTTTTTTTTCTTGTCAGACAGCCACAGTTACAGCTTTTACGCTTACCTGTGAAAAATTCTCCGTTTATTTACTCTCAGGCTCTTATCTTTGAAAATGGTCCATTGAAAATAGCCAGTAGATGCAACACTATCTTCAACTGAGTCCTTTATTTGAACTAAAATGTTCATCCCAACAGTAGGAAATTCAGGCCTTTATTGTTATTCTTGGTGTTCTGTAATTCTGGACACTTCCCCAGATGTGTTTTCTGATATTTTTCTTCATTGCAATGATATAGTGTGTTATTTTTCCTTTTTCTCTAGGTAACTATTAGAACTCTTGTAAATTCAGCTCTGTATACTATCATTTTTACTTGGAGAAAAATAAGAAAAAGAAAAGTATGAATTTTCCAAATGTCTGTGATCATTTCTGTTACCAGTTGAGACAGACTGTGCTGATTTTGTAGTATCTGCCTACATACAACCTCTGAATTCTTTTTGAAGTTTGTGATAATATGAGCCCTCACCTAGGATCCATGATCTAGGTAATGAATGGAACTCTGATGGCATTCTGGAAAATGTCAAAGTGTACAGAACTGATCTTTTGCTAAGGAACTTTGTTGAGAACTAGTATTTGTTCCTTAATTCCAAATGTTTATAGAGTTGGAAAACTAAGATAGAATGACTCAATCTTGGAGTGATGATTTTGTTTGTCAGCTCCCTGTGAATATACCTTATATTTGGAAGGCTATGAAGCCAAACATTGATGGGAAATGTACTGACTAGAAATGAAGAGTGGAAGTAAAATGGCACATGTATATGGAAAGTAAGACCAGTTTAGCCACAATATTTACTGTAGAAATTAAAATTAGTTTGGTTGTAAATCAACCTAGAGAAGAGATAGAAAGGTTTAGTAAGTAAGGTCAGAATTCTGGATGTGCCAGAGGAATATGACCTCAGGACAGTGCATATTTTAAGTTGATGATAAGAATGATGAAGGTAGAATAACTTGGGGTTTCCTACTTTATGATCGTGAGTTTTTTCTGCTTCTTAAGTTGAAAGTATTTTATTTTAAGCTCACAGTAAGCTTGCATGCATTATATATCATAACCATCATGTATCTTCGAGGAACTAAATTTTACAAACAGAGTACAATTACAAACAGATTTCAAGGCAGGACTAAGCACAGAGTGTTTAAGAGCTCTTTATTGTAAAAGTATGGGCACATAGGTTGTAGGTCTCATTTCTTTACTGTGTATCCAGGGGCAACAGTAAAGCAAACAAGGAAAAAAAATGCAATTTAAAAGAATACAGGTTTAACACTATCATGGTTTGAGATAGCCCCAAAATCTAAATTCCCTAGTCCTAACCCCCTGTCACATCTCAATCCAATGTGAGATGGTTTTTTTTCCAGACAAAACACACCAGACTCCAAATGAGGGAAAGGGAATATGTTACAATGACTGTACAAATAAATATTATAATACATTATACACACGATCACAACTATCTCTACCATGACATAAGTATTTACAATGGATCAGATTTCTTCTCCCCTCCAAATAAAAGTCCAGGAGGGAAGAAGGACAGATTCCTTCCAGTCTCTAAGCAGGACTATCTTCTACAGCAGCTATCTGTCCTCTTCACATGCATGCAGCAGCTGATAGCTGGATTTCTGCCAGCACTCACGAGGGAGGTATCCAAGCTCCCTCGGCCCCTTGACGCAGGCAAAGGGGTCTTCCTCCGTGGGTTACGTCACCCCAGACAAGGTCGTTCCACCACGGTCATATCACGAGACGCAGGGAGTCTTCGTGACGGTCTGGTATCTCCAGGAGATTCAAGCTCCTTGCAGAACCTCTGTGCCCTGCCTCAGGACGCGAGCTTCTTTTGTGGTTTGCAGCAAGGGAGGGTTCCCAAGGCCAACCTCCCACTCACTGTCCTGGCTGAGCTCTCAGGACAACGGAGCTTCTTAGCTCCTCTCTCTGCAAGTGCTGTAGCACTCCAAGGCTCTTTCAAGTAAGAGTCCATCATCTTCCTCCTTTCTCGAAGGTCTCAAAGGAGTTTGGGGGGTCTGGTTCAGTTCTTACCCCAAAACTCTGTAGCTCTGCTGCTGACTCTTTTTCCTTGGCTTTCCAGGAGTTCCCTCCTGCTTGGCTGTAATGCCTCTGCTGCTTCGTCTTATCTCTTCTGGCCCTGTACCACCATTTCTCCGGTCAGTGTTGGTCTGTTGCTACTCCTGCCGCTGCCCACGGTGGAGAAAACATCTCCCAGCATAACTACAGGCACCTAGCCCAGCTTAATGCTGTTCCAGGTCCCTGTAGCTCCCCGCTGGGGGCTGGGAGGGGGGGGGGGGCAGAGCCCCAAGGGGCTCAGAGCCCCTTTCCTCGTGGTCTTACAACATGGCCACCTCTCCTACAACAACCAAACTACAACTCTTCTCTTCTGTTTGCTTGTGGTATGTTTACATTTTGCAGGAGCGTTCATTGGACAAAACTTCAAAACTTCCAGGGGTTTCCACCCCTTGGGGTTTTACCATTTTTCTTAGCCTCTGGGGGAAAACCTAGTTCAAACCACTACACACTTATATGTATCCTGCACTGAGAATAAAAAGTAAATGTAAAGGCTACTTTCTTAAACAAATTATCTCAACTTTCAAATTAAAAAAAATAATTTCAAAAGTTGCAGTCAGTACAACAGATTTAATTTGTGGGGCATAGGTAACTGAAAAATATATCAAACCAGTAAGATCTACAATATATACATTTTATACTATAGACTATCATGTCTTCTCTTTGATCTACTAAACTCACATTCTACAGCTTTCACATGTGGGTTTGCATTATTTTTTACTGTTTAGTACTATTTGTCTTTCATTCTTTCATATAGATTTATTTTGCTGGAGTAATGTGATAGTTTTCACTCTAAGCCTTCCTGGAGATGAACTTGTAACCAGGAAGGAACTAAGAAGGTAACCATAGAAGTATTCCATGCTATTCCTTTACGTAACTTGAGGTATAAATAAAGCCAACAGGAGGGACCTCTCTCTTCCTTTCCAGCGAGGTTCGAGAACGGTGGGTCCCTGTCTCGGTCTGGCTTATCGGGAGCTGAGACCCACAGCGACTGCTGTGTCTGCCACACGTGAGGGGAGAGGGCTGGGCCGTGTCCAGCCATCCTGCTTCTATCAAGAGAAGTGGTGAGATTTTACCAGTTCTTCAGTTTGCTGGTTACCAGGTTTTTAGATTGTGTAGACCTATTTTGTTTTTGTCCCTTTTCATCCTATTTTGTCCTTTTTCCGTTCTCCCTTCCCCTCTTCCCTTTAGGAAGTTATTTAGGGTTTCTGGGATTATAAGTATATATCTAAGTTATATAGTATATATCTGTTTCATATGTAAAATACATATTTTTGCTATAGCTTTGGCTGCTTGGTTTTTTCTTCCCTCTCTGGGAAGCAGACCCTGTTGTCAAGTTTCGGAGACTTGGCGGGAAACCAGCTCGAAACTTGCACAAGTAAGAAGTGATGAAGACATATACTTGTGTACTATGCCATACCAGAGTCTTCAGAAGGGTTAGGTCATGAATTATGTGATTTGTTACACATGGGTGTGTAATGACCCACCTCTGAGGCAGGATAAATGAAGTTTCTGTTAATAAATCCCTTGGGGTGAATCATAGTGAAATGATGCTGAATGACTGGTGTGTATATGAGGCAGAGTTATCTTAAAACTATTTAATTGCAGCCTAAGGGAGATATGCGGCTATTTTGGTTATTTTCTACAAAAGTATAAAATTATCACAAAGAAAATATATAAGGAAAAGAAAGAAAGAGAAGAAAAGGATAAAAGTAGATAATGGAGAGGAAAGATATCAGCACCTGTGGATTCAGTGATAAGACTTTGTTGTAATTTCGATGTCTGTGGTCAGAGTAATGGTTGCAATCTGGATCTATTGCGGGTTGGGGCCTGAGAAACAAAAAGTTTGCTGATTTGTATACATTAAAGTCAGTGTGGGAACACCTAGATCCCGCCCCAGGGAGGGTGTTCTTTGTGTGTGATGTAACACCATGGGGCATGCACAGTCTTCTGATGGAGAGTTTCCGAAGAGTTGAAGGGTTTTTTGGGGTCCTTGGTGGTCCATGGCCCTGTCTAGGGACATGACTGCTGTTTGACACTGCTCTTTGTGACTGTGTAGTGTGTCTTATGATGAAAAGGGGGAAGTTGGCATCAAAAAAGCATTACCCCACCTCCACAAGATCATCTTCTTATTGGCCGTTTCCCTTAGTTCATTTGAAGCAGCTTAAGACATCACATTCCCAGCTGTCCTGGATGCCATCAGCCATGGAGCAACCTAGACAACTGTTAGGAAATCAGTTATTTTAAGAGTTACATGGGAGGAAAACTCATGTGTTCACACTTGTATATACATATGTATATGTATGTATGTATATAACATTGAGTGTAATCTGTTCAGCACACTTCAAATAAGTGAAAGGCCTGAGGAAAATAATTTATTTGCATATGTTCTTACTACAGTAATAAAAATAATAGGAAAACTAGAATACTGTCAGTTGCTGTTAGTTTGAAGCTACTTTGCTTTGTGCTGGCTGTCTCTGACCCCCTTTGGTTTGTTTTGGCAGCAGGATATCAAGCAGCTGTGGATGCCTCTTGGCTAGTTTTCCCTGGCTTAATCTTGAGAGTATGACAAGATAAATAGTTCTGTACAAACTACTACTCTAGTTGTACACTACTCAGAGACTCCCTTACATGACCCGATATTAGAGCTGACCTTGCTTTGAGCTGAAGGTTTGACTATCAACCTTCTGAAGTCCCTTGTAACTCAATATGTATGACTCTATGATGATACATGACTGCCATCTTAAAATTTGTTTTTTGACATAACAGTTCTGTCAAGAAGACTTGACGAGTTACTGAATCTGCCGTGTCATGAGTACATACTAAGGATGCAGACACCCTTGAACAAATATGGCCATTTCATATTATCATGTATTATGTGAAACTCATTTTTTCATTATTTTCTGAATGGGGAATTTTTCTTAAAATGGATGTTGTGGTTTAGCCCATGGCAAGGACAGATTTAACATTTCAGCATATGTTCCTTCACATTATCGTAAGTGTTGCGCTTTTTGCCATGACTGTCAGAATTTATCATCACTTGAAGAGGTGTAATATAAAAATGCAGGAATCTATACTAAGATTATTCTCCTAACCAAAGTCTATGGGGAATGTTATGAAAAATGTAGTATGAAAATATCTTTTTTCCTTTGCAAGGTCATTTCTTTTTCCATGCTGTCCCTAGGATAAAATTTAGAATTACAAAACTGTTATTTTTAAACGTTTTCCAGACTGGTATGACTCTGTCCTAAGGGTATGAGAGTAGATTTTGGTGACATATGGCAGTAGCGGTTACTATGGGAATTACTCATTGTTACTGAGCTGTAGGGTGATCACTCAAAGCAAATTCCAGTGAACAGCTTTAATTCAAGTGCTTCTTTGTCTTTGAGTTTAATCAGACTTTTTTTTTAATATGTGTGGTAGAACCACAAAATCAGAAAAGTACTTTGAATCTATCTGTTCACTGAGTAGTTCTGATTGCTTTTATGTTCAGTTACCTTTCATTTGTGCAATCTGAGTTCAGAATTAAAGTAACAAAGGCAGTGAATGTGTCTGAATACAGTATGGTATAAATGACAGCACTACAGCTTCAATGAGCTTTGACAACTTGGAGAAGTGTGACTAGCACCTAAAAGATACAAAGATACTGTAAGCTCAGAATCATTCTACAGAAAAGTTCTCTTTTTAGAACAGTGCATACTTCTAATCAGTACTCATAGAGACAGTGCTGTTTAAAACAGTTCACAGTAAATGTAATAGAATTAAAATTGTTTATATTTCCAAATAGTTAAATCATGTACTCATTTTGAAAATGTGAAATTTCACTTTATGACAGACAACTGGTGGTGGGGGAGGGGAAGCTTTAAAAAAGTCAATTCCATTTTAATCAAAATTTGCCCATTATTGTCATGAAACTTTATGTATGGCACTGATATGCATCATTTGCACTATGCACCTGACTCAGATATTTGTGAAAAAAGTGATACACACAAACTCCTGTCTCCAGCAGCTTCAGAAAAAAAAAATTTGACCACATGAATTGCATTGCTTTAGTTACCATAATGCAAACTGTGGACACTTTCTCTTGGGTTATTATTCCATTGTCCTCCTAAATGTAGAGTTCTAAAATGGTTAAATGAGTTGAGGGATACAAACCTTGTATTCTCACATGAATTTAAAGGGCTCTGTGGAATGCTATTTCTCCTGTGTGCATAAACAGTTTTAAAATTTGATCAAGTAGATTATTCTAGGTTTAGAACTGACACTGATAGCATAAAGAGGAAAGAAGTGAAATGATTATGGAAGTTTACAATCAATAAATAATGAATAGTAATTATTTATTGGACAGTAAATCCATGAAAGAAGATTGCGCCCATTTTCATGTTGTCAAAAACACAATAGATAACTAGGCATAATCAATATAAAGCTAATTTCTAGACACCATATGAAACAATTGATTTTATGGATATTTATATGCTCAATATATCAAAGTGGTATGAACTCTTCCTAAGCAAGTTAAAATTTTTTAAATTGCTCATGCTTATTCTTATTTCAGTCATAGTCCCTGCATTATAAAATCAAATATAAACATTTTAAAAAGAAATTTTTCATTGTTTTGTACTTTTTTTTCAATTGCTAGGCAAGTAACAAAAAATATAACAGCTTCCAGTTAAGCCTAGGCTTTTGCTTTTGTCCACATATTCTTTTGCAAAGAGAAGTTCCTATGAATATAAAAGTTTGACTCATTTCTTTAATCAAGTGTTCAAAAATTATTTTGGAAAATTTTATTAATCAGTAGGAAACTCTGTGGATGTCAGTAAAAGGAAGTCATAAGATGCTCACTTAAAGAGCAATGAGGAAGTATGATAGCAATGATGCTGTAAATTATCTTGTCTTTTTTTTCTCCCATCTCATTATGAGGGACATGAAAATTCAAATAGAACTTGTTATTTTTAAAAAATGCAATGAGAATACATATTTTCTCTCATTATCTTTTTTTTTCTTTTTTAATTAAGAGATATATAGAGGGTGTTACACAGCAAGAAATGTAATTTATATAGCAATATATGATTGAAAATCCCTATACCGTTCTGATCCTGCTGGTTTATATTGATATCACTGTGTATATTTCACCAGACTGCCACAGTGTGATTTTTTAGATGTTCTCTGCATTTGATCAAGTCAATACATTTTCTAGCTGTGATATGGACAGGACAATATGGTATGGTGTTCCTGCATTATTACCTATCTTCTGATGATTAGACACAGAATTCAATTTCATTTCTGGAAGTATGAAGTATGAGATGATGGTACTGATTCATGACTTTTGTCTTAGGAAGTTCAATGGGTAATTTCACTTTTTTTTTTTTAATGGTCGATATTCACTGATGAATAAGTGAAGTGTGTGTGTGATTATATATTTAATTCTGCAAGCTAAAAGAATTCATGTGCCTGATCCACAAAAGAAGACAAAGGTCAGCGAGATGGATTGCCAGACCATGCTTTGCCTTAATATGATTGAGAAAATAGAGTGCACTATTTCAAACTGGTTAGAGACATAAAGTGATTTGTATACCATGCTTATATCACTCTTTCAAATTATTTGAATGTGTTAGGCAGTAGGTCATACCTAAATTGTAATGACTCACTTTGCATTAGTATCTATCTAGCCTGCTAGCTAGGAGTCATCACTATTATATTTCAAGAGCTCTCAAATAGAGTGATTAAGAGGAGAACATTTTTATGTGCAAGCAGTGATGTAGCTTTGCAATAAAAAGAGTAGAAAGAGAATTATCTGTAACATATTTTCCACTTGCCACAAGTAAAAGCTCCAATCCATCAACGACTCATTGCAGATATACACTAGTGACAGGGCAAAATCTTACTACCAGCAGCAAGAATTCTGCAGTTTCTTCTGAAATTGGTGTCAAAGGGAATATTCCTCCTTGTCAAAGTGATATAACGAAATTCTATTCATATTTTGTTTTCAGCTGTTAATTTACCTGAATATAATTCTACAGTGATGTCTGGCTATTTGCTGGGACTGCTTCACCCTCTAATGTTAAAAATAAATCGTCTCTTTACATGTGCCAGATGTACAGCACACTACCAGGATGTGATTTCATCAGGACAGTACAAAACAAATAGAGTATTTTGTATCCTTAAAGTAGATGTGATTTCCTGCTCCTATCCCTCTTTATTGAGATGGACACAAGAACAGAGGATATAATTTTCATCTAACAACAAGGCAATTCTAGAAATTTCTTACGCTTTCACTCTGTATCACAAGTTGAAATTGGAACCTGGATCTTCAAACTTATTTGTATTAAAACATTAATGACAATTAATTAAAAAATACCAATTCCTTTTTTATTTTTTCAGAGAGAAGTGGGTGGTCCTTAATTTTAGTATTTTAATTTCAGTGTTGTCCCCCCGAGCACCCTAGCCCTCAATAGATGTAGCAGTGACTAGAAACATGAAGAAAGGAAGCAGAGAGCAACAAAGGAGGGAATTAATTATAACCTGTTTTTTCACTAGTGAAGGTCTTAATGTAGTTTTATTGTAAATTGCCAAGACATTTTAAACACAACTGGATCTTAGTCAGTGATGTGTACAGCAAAACAAGGTACAAGGTGATGGACTCAGACCTAGGAGTTTTTTTGTTAGCTCACACATCTTAATGCACCCCATCCTTTGCCCCCCATATCCCCAAAAAACCAACACAGCTTGACATTTTTAATGAATAAAGAAATACAAACAGTTTTAGATTCAAAAGAATTCATTTTAAATTAAAAAAAAAATTCCCTTTTCTCTACATAAGATCCAAAAGATATCAAAAATATAGACAAAGGGTTGCCTTTGAGTTTCCACTGACTGATACGTAATCACTCATATAAGAAAGTGAAGCAGCACTTTTCAACTGTAGAGGGTTCTTCTAAAAGAACAAGTCAGTTGCACACAGGATATTACTATTCCATATAATGACGTTGCTGCCAATTTTACTGCTTAACTCCAGAACTACTCATGACATCAGAGAAAAATTAAATAAGGGAGATTGCACTTAATAATATTTTGGTTTTCTTGACAATTTCTAGAGGCTTAAGAAATATTCTTCATAAATTTCAGGAAACGTATTTCTAAAAGGAGTATACAGTGGGAGTTTCATGACATTTCCACACCCCGAAAAGCTTATTCAAGGAATTTCTTAGATAAGCCAACTGCACCTGTTACTTCAAAAACAATGTTTACAGTATACAACACTGGAACAATATAACATGCTTCAGACTTCTCTCACGACACCTACTTCACATAGCATTAGTGCATCTTTTTACCTGCAAAAAATGAGAAAATAAATGCTTGTCTTCTTTCATAAAGATAATGAGTTATAAATACAAGATTCTTGGAAGTATCTTGTTCAGTTAATATTCTCAGAATTCATATATTTAGATTATGAGAAAGGAACATATTATACTTGTGAAGTCAAGAATTTATTGTTTATCTGTTTAGTTTTCTCAGTCAAGTAGTCCTAATCATCTAAACAATACAAAAAACTTTCAATAAGAAAATCGTTGAAATTTTTATTCAAGAAAACACCTTCATATTCATTCCTCTTACTTCTTTTTCTCATATTTATTCCTCCAGATGTCATACTTCCCTGAAATGGGAACGTCTTTCTTGGTCCAAAAGCTGACAATTGCATCCTTCCTCAATCACAGTGGGGGTTAAAGGGGCTTATGACAAATTTTAAGGTGTTTTCTGTATTAGGAGAAGTACAGTGCTGATGTGTTCTTCCTCCTTTCTCAAATTACTATCTTCTTTTCAAGTAGACAGACACTGGTAGAAAAACATACAGGATAGGGTGGGATTTTACCTGGGATAAAGTGAGTTTTTTGGTACAGTGCTGTGTTTGGGATATAGTATAAGAATAATGTTGACAAAAAATATATTTTGGTTGATTCTAAGTAGTGCTTACTCTAAATCAAGGACTTTGCAGTTTCCAATGCTTTGCCAGTGAACGGGTGCACAAGAAGCTCTGAGGGAGCATAGCCAGAACAGCCAAATCAGCTGGTCAAAGAGCTATTCCATACCATAGAATATCATGCTCAGTATGAAAACAGGGGGACAGTTAGCCATAGGGGGTTGATCATTGCTCAAAGATGGTCTGGTCATCAATCTGTGGGTGATGAGCAAATGTACCGTGCATCACTTGTCTTTCTTGAGTTTTATTCCTCTCTCTTTGTTATCTCCTTTTAATTGTTGTTGTTGTTGTTATTAATATTATATTATTTTAATTTATTTCAACTATTAAACTGTTCTAATATCAACCCATGGATTGTATCTATTTCCAATTCTCCTTCCCATCCCTCTGGGTATCTAAAGGGAGAACAAGTGAGTGTCTGTGTGGTACTTCGTTGTCGGCTGGGGCTAAACCACAGTAAGGGGAACAAATATAGAGAATTTTTAAACAGTGCCAGAGTTAATCTTTTCTCATAGTCAGTCATAGTAAGACACAAAAACATAGTAATACAATAGTTTGGGTTGAAAAGGAACTTTAAAGATTATTTAGTTCAACCTCCACTGCAATGAGCAGGGACATTTTCAACTCAATTGAGTTGTTTAGAGCTGCATCAAACCTGGCTTGAATGTTTCTTGGGATGGGGCATCTACCACCTCTATGGGCAACTTGTTTCAGAGTTTCATCACCCTCATCATGAAAAATTTCTTTGGTATATCTAGCCTAAAACGTTCAAAAACATGACCTCTTCTCCTGTTGCAATGGTCCTTTGTAAAATGTCTGCCCTCAACTTTTTTGTAAGCCACCTTTAATTATTGAAAGGCTACAATAAGGTCTCCATGGAGCCTCATCTTCTTCAGACTGAACAATCCCAACTTCTCAGTCTTTCCTCATTGGAAAAAAAATACTGCTGAGTCTGGGTCTTATTATTTTTCACCTCTGTCAGACATCTACTCATTTTACAATAGTTTACAATTGCACAGGATTTTATTTTGATATCAGCTCAAACCTGTTGCTGAAGTCAACTATTTTCTTTACTGGTTTCTCATGTTAAAAAAATTCCTTAAT
The DNA here is from genome assembly GCF_003945595.2 of Pipra filicauda. Lineage (NCBI taxonomy): Eukaryota > Metazoa > Chordata > Aves > Passeriformes > Pipridae > Pipra > Pipra filicauda. The sequence continues at coordinate 820,805 of NW_024104425.1, forward strand.
GTTTTTTCAGATCTGCTGGACCTGCCAAGCTTCAGCCCACCACACTGCAGGCTCTGAGAAGAGAAAGAGCATTTGGTCATTTAATGATCATGTGAGTTTTGCACAGAATTTTACATCTTCAGATATATTTACATCATGCAGCACTGATTCAACAATTTTAAACACCAGTAGACTTCTCAGTTTTACCAGTAACCTAGTTAAAATGCACAATTTTATTTTTAATAGAAAATATTAAATCATTAATCACCTATACACAAAGCAATTATTTCCTCTAGCAATGAAATTCATTTATTCCTGAGATTATGAATTTCTTCAGAATCACTTAGAAAAGCTTAAATATTTAATTATTTAAAGTAACTTATTTTAAAAGATATTTCTCAATGAGGATAAATTTAAGTAACAGGTAGAGAAAAGTATACAAAATAATATACAGCTCTAATTAGTAGTGAACAATGCCAGAGTCTTAGTGACTGTGAGTTTGTTCTCTAAACAGGGAAAAATACTGGATGCTGATTGTCATTGTAACTATGAAGTAGTTATGTCAATATGCTTATACAATTATGAGACAATTTAGAAGACAATGAAAGGGGTCAGAGACTCAATTTTGAAGTAACATACATAAAATATTTTTAGTATAATGATAGCTAAAGTGAGTAATATTGCAAATGAAGATATCTGGTATATAAAAAGTCTATGCAATTAAAATAGTTGGCATTTGCTTCTCAGTCTTGTGAGAATATATGAGCAATCTGACAAAACAGGAGTCAACTTGGGGAATAAGTTGATTTTGAAATTATTTGCCTTATTCTGAGATTTTTATACTTTAGTTCTCCACAATTTCCTGCTGTGGAATTACCCTATGGGATGTTCAAAAATCTGTGCTCCTCAGAGATGTAAGTGGAGATTGTACCATCAGTGTGAAGTTGTATGGAAACTATATTGTCAGCGCAATGTATTTTGTGGTTTATATTTCAAATTTACTTGTTTGTAAAAAAACCTATTTTTGTTTTTACTTTTCCTACAAACTACAAATTCTGGGTCAAAAGGTCTTTTTTCTGTTGCTATAAATGATTCTTATTCTTCACGTACCTTTATGCTACTTAATACCCAGACATGAAAAAAATAAATAAAAAATTTCATAGTTATTTATTCTATTTGCACTGTTTTAAAAAAAAAACAGTATTTAAACAAGATAAAAACTATGGGTTTTTTCCTAATATTTGCAGAAATATGTTATTATTTTTGGTAATGTTCAGAATTCTGGGTCTTGACGCATGGTAGTATTTGTGATAATAATGAAAACGGGAATTTAAAGCTAAGAGTTAAAAGTGTAGTTGCACAATTATTAACAAATAGAAATGATGTATCATCCAGTGTAACACTAACCTTTGCAGTAAGCATCTGTGTTGGGGGAAAAATGTTTTCCCCCTGGAGTTATAAAATGGTAATCCCCAAGGGGGTGGTGACCTGGTGACCCTTGGGGTTGAGCCAATGAGGGCTCCTGCAAAATGTAAACATATCAACAACCAGACCGGAAAAGAAGGTGATGTTGTAGTTGTTGGGGGAGAGTGGCCATGTTCTGAGGCCACGAGGAGAAGGGGCCCGGAGCCCCACTGGGAGCTGGGCCCCCCCACAGCCCCGCCTGGGGGCTACAGGGACTTCGAACAGTGTTAGACTGGGCTAAGTATCTGTAGCTAAGAGCTGGGGGATGTTTCTCCACTGGAAGCAGCAGCAGAAGCAGCAACAGAAACAGCAGTGAATGGAGGCTATGGCTGAAAGCCAAGAGATAAGAACTGAAGAAGCAGAAAACCAAGTACGCAGCTAAGCAGAGAGTTACAGAGTTGTCTGAAGAGAGAAAGAGAGTTTGGGTAAGAACTGAAACAAACTCCCCAAATTCCTTGGAGACCTCTCCTAGAGAGGAGGGGTGGTGGACTCCCAGTTGAGAGGAGTCCTAAAATGCAGCACCATAGAGATAGAGAAGAGCTAAGAAGCTCAGGCGTCCTGGAAAGCTGGACTGGGATGACCAGAAGGAATGCAGAGGAGGGCTTCGCCCCCCTGCTGCTACTGCTGCTAAACTAGCAGCCTGATGACAGAGTACGGGAGCTCTGCAAGGGAGCTTGAATCCCCTGAGGATAGGGACCATCACGAAGACTCCTGGACTTTGTGAATATGACATGGTGAAGTGACCTTTGTCCCAGTGAACGCAACCCGCAGAAGAGAAAGACCCTCGCTTGGAGTAGAAGGGCCGAGAGGGGCTTGGAGGCCTCCCTCGTGTGTAATGAAAAGAGATCCAGCTACAGGTGCTGCATGGAGGAAGGGAGACTACTGCCCTAGAGAGACTGCTGCTCTGAGAGTGGAAAGGGTCTTTCCTTCTCCCTTCTAGACTTTTATTGAAGGGAGAAGAAATTGATCCATTGTAAATACTGATTTATTATAGGAGAGATGGTTAAGATTGTATATGATGTATTATAATATTTATTTGTATAGTGTTTGTAATATAATTCCCTTCCCCCCATATTGAGTCTTGTGTTTGTGTCTGGAAAACCCATCTCACACTGGGCTGAGATGTGAGAGGGGGGCTTGGACTCGGGAATTGGATTTTAGGGGTCTCAAACTACGACAGCATCATAATTCAAATGTGAATTTTAAACACAGATAGTGCCAGTCATCATCTGACTGAAACCGTCTCTCTCTTTATTGTATCAAAAAAATTTTCACCATTTGAGTTTTTTCTTTTTTTTTTTTCTTCTAAGCTGTTTGGAGGTTAAGGACCATATTGCCAAAGAATGATTCAGGAAGACCTAGCAAATTTAAGGCTATTCTTAAAAATAGAACTGCATTCTTAGACATATTCATAGTAGAATTTCATAAATTCTTTCTTTCATCACTGTACATGACTTCAAAAAATATAAAATAAAACACTTGACAAACAAATAACAAGAAAAGGTATCCAACGTAATTTTAAAAATATAGAATTCCACAAATAAATATTTTCTTGACTCAAAGAAACAGGTGACTTACAGGAAAATATCAGTTATCAAATAACTGTGACTTCAATGTGGCATTTCAAGTCTGCAGTTTGTCTTCAATTTCTGAATTTACCTAAGACTTTTATCATGGTCTGAGTTACTAGATAATATTTAAAAGTATCAACAGAAAGCAACATCTGACATTTATTCTGATAGGTTCTTGTGATGGTTTGTCCTTAGCTGGCTGACACCCACCAAACTGCTCTCTCTCACTCCCCTTCTGTAGGTAAGCATCTAAGCACTACACAATGGCTTGCTCACTCCCTCCCAGTAGGATGGATGAGAGGACAGGACAGGATAAGAAAAAAACATGAAAAAGCTCATTGTTTGAGATAGAGACAGGGAGTTTACTCAGCAATTATGATCACGGGCAAGACAAATTCAACAATAATTTAATTTTTTTTCCAAATAAAAATAAAAACATGTTCTCCCTGCACTTTTCACCCCAGGCTCAAAGTCCCTGATCCATTCCTGACTCTTCTACCACCTCCCCCACCAACAAGGGGGGGGGGAGGTGGTAGAAGCTTTCTCTACCACCATATAATAATATGTATTATGCAAGGGGGATGGGGAAATGAGAGTTATGGTGTGTCCATAACACTTCCTTCCTGCCACTCCTTCCTTCTCACACTTTTCCATTGCCTCACCATAATCTTCTCCAGAGGCTGCAGGGGAATCTCTGCTCCAGCAACTGGACCATCTCCTCCGCCCCTTCTTCACTGCTGTTGATGTCTGCGTGGCTGTTTCTAAGATGTATTTCTCATGCCTCTCTCACAGCTGCTGCACAGTATTTTTATCCTTTCTTAAATATGTTATCATTGGGGTGCCACCAGCATCACTGCTGGTCTCAGGATTAGACATCAGTGGGTTCATTTTGGAGTCATCTGAAACTGACTCTCTTCAACAAGGGGACAACTCATCTTTTCTCACAGAGGTCACACCTGAGGCCTTCCCTTGTCTTGTCATGTATACTATATATAGCCATTTTAACAAGTTAATAATCCAGGTATTTACTTTGAGAAACTCAGAGTCTGAATTTGAATTGTTTTGGTATTAGAAATGACAAAACTGAATTTCCATGGTCAAAGTGCAGTTTTAGAAATAGTAAAGCTAACTGCTAAGAGGCAAGTAGCTACTGACTGTGACACTAAGAATTTGAACGATAATAATGAGAAAATTACTGAAGGGAGCTACTAAGAGAGTTGGAAAGACTGACTGTAGATCAAACACACAAGAGATTCAATATTTGCATACCTTTGCAAAACAGTTCACCAGCATTAGCATGATAATTGGAGCAAAGGATTCAGATGTGTACAATACATAATGCTGTGTTATCGCTCAAATATTTATATTATTATTGCAAACCTTGTTGAATTTGTAACTAATAACATTAAATATAGGGAATAGAAGAGATAGGAATGGTAGGGGACGGTAGGACCCAAAAGACTAATCACTCAGTTTTAGGGATTTCCCAACAGGCTATCTCAGTGAAATATCCAGTGAATATTTATTAGAGACACTTAGATTCCCCATTACCCACTTTTTATATTGAAGCATGTTGTTAGCAAACTTGTAAATTAGAACACAAAATGCTCTTTTTCTATTGAAAAATATTGTTGACAAATGGACTTAATACTTTTTATGTACAGCACTTTTTATGTCAAAGTTCTAGTTGTGTTTATGCTAAATCTCCTATTCTGACTGTGTTATCGAAGAGGTGGAATTTGGTATGTGGCTCCCTCCCATATATAAATATTCACATAACTGACTGCATGAAGGAGTTTCCAAGAATCATGATGAATAATGAGGGCACTTTGCAGTTATTAAAGTAACTGGGTAACAATGGTATCTTTTTCCATTCCTTGGTTTGAATTACCTCTAACCTTCAAGTGGCAGGAATTCCCTTATGACAGTATACTTTAATCTGGTGCCTTATGAAAATGAACATAATGAAAAGACTGCACATTAAACCATTAAAGTTTTGCATAACACTTTTGCATCTGTGCCACAGGAGAAACACAGTGTTTTTAGACTTGATGTTACTGGTAAAATCTTTTAATATCAGATATTTAGACAGAAGGAAGGAAAAATCCTGCCTCTTCCTTTAGTGTTTTGTGAATTTCTTTAATGTCTGATAGACAGTTCATTTTTCTTCTATTTAAAAAAACAGTAATGAGAAGCTGAGAAAGTTGTGTGATCAGAGACTAACCAGACCACAGGTGGATATGTGGTCATTCAAGCTCTTTTCCATAATGACGCAGTTATTTGGTTTCACTGGAAAATATCCTCCATCTAATATTCTCCCCCAAGTAGAAGGGTTTCATTAAAATGCAGCTAGATATGAATCTAAAACTAAACAATTTACATCCTAAAACCACTTTTTTTTTTTGTATAATTTAGAGTGCTTTCAAAGTATCCTTCATACATTAGCAGATTTAATTACTTACAACTGATGATACTGGTAAACATTTTTGGAGACAAAGTAGAAAATTACAACCTTAATCTGTATTTTGGGATGCCTGCTACCAGTGTTCAAGGTAATTACTCTGCCTTAATTCCCAGATTGTGTCATGTAATTCAGTTTACACAGCTGCTGATGTTACTATGAGGTGATATGGTTCAAATAAAGGACCAGACTTATCTCTAATGCAATTCAGCCTACGATGCTAGAACTCACATAAAATATGTCAAACACTAAATCAAACTAATTCTATAACTACTATCTAATGGATGTAAATTTTCCCTTATGCTGAAAAACATCCTAAAACATATACAACTACAATTACACTTGCTGCATATATAACAAATCATTCTTTAACAAAACACATCAACAAAACACAGTAGTCTAAGTCTACTGTCATTGTCTTTGAGTTATGACATCGGTATTGTGGTAAGTACTAGGTTCTGCAAGGGCAACCAAACAATAATGAGGATAATAGTTTATCTAACTCAGGCATCACCAAGGTAAAGTTGACCCATGCTCTGCAATAAAACCAATTCCATAAAGAAAAAAGACAGGTCATTGTCATAAAACACTCTCTTCTGAGGGGAAGAGAAAGACGACATGAAGACTGGAACCACTTCTTAGGGAAGCCTGATGCCTTCTTGGTGCCGAGGATAATGATGGGAAGAGAAAGCTTCCTAGTCTGGTATGGCCCTCAATTATTATCCATTATTGTTTTTTCAGGTAGGAAGTGATGAAGTTGCAACAAGAAGTCTGAGAGCAATCAAGAGAGGCTGCAGGGCCTTGACATTAAGGGTCTTGATTAAGGCATCAGGAGCATAAGCATTCTCTACCTCCATCCTTCCAGTTGCAGGGAATGATGAGGGGAAAAAACAGGAAGACCCAGAAGAACTTTGTGGTTTTCGATCCTGGGTCAGTATACATGACACCAGGCCTGTTGGCAACAGACAGGGTACACCTGTCTCAAAGAGAAAAAAGGGTCTTTGCACAGGAGTTAGCAGGGCTCATTAGGAGGGAATGCAGTAAAACCAAGCTTGCTAGAGATAAGCCTGGGGACAGCACATCCATGTTTGAAGGCTGTGTGCTAGAGAAGTCTTTTGGTTTGCCATCTTTAAGGAGGTAGGAGATGTAGATCCATGTAGCAGCAAAGATGGAAGGCTTATTGATGTGTTAGAAACCATGGAAGGCCCTGAGAATAGTCACATACGAATTAGGTCTTTTCACCCTCAAAAGGCGGTGGAGTCACTAGCCCAACTGAAGTGCATCTACACCAATGCACACAGCATGAACAACAGACAGGAGGAACTGACTGAACAGCAGAAAAAATATGAACTACAGTCATAGAAGGTGGGATGACTCACACAACTAGTGTGCTGTAATGAATGGCTACAAAATTTTCAGAAGGGATAGACAAGGAAGGAGAAGTGGTGAGATAGCCCTGTATGTTAAGGAGTGTTTTTGTTGTCTAGAACTTAATGATGTTGATGACAGGGTTGATTTTTTATGAGTAAGAATCAGAGAAAAGACCAACAAGGCAGATGTCCCAGTGGGAGTCTGTTATAGACCACCCAACCAGAATGAAGACGCAGATAAAATATTCTATAAGGAGCTGGCAGAAGTCTTGTGATCACTAGCCCTTGTTCTCATGAGGGACTCAACTTGCCAGATATCTGCTGGAAATACAACACAGCAGAAGAGAAAACCCTAGGAGGATCCTGGTCTGTGTGGAAGATAACTTTCTAACACAACTGTTGAGTGCGCCAAGTAGGGAAGGCATCCCACTAGACCTGCTGTTTGCAAACAGAGAAAGACTTGTGGGCGATGTGAAGGTTGGAGTCCATCTGGCCAGACAGGTCAAAGGTAATAAGGAGCAGTATCAGTGGAATGGACACCTTGAGCTTCTGGAGGGCAGACTTTGGATTGTTTAGGAGACTGACAGAATCCCTTGGGAAGCAGTCTTCAAGGGCAAAGGAGTCCAGGGAAGATGGATGTTCTTCAAGAAGAAAATCGTAAAGGCACAGAAGCAAGCTGTAAATATGAGCTGCTGACCATCTTGGATGAACAGAGAGCTTTGAGTTGATCTCAGGGGAAAAAAGAAAGTGTATTGCCTTTGGAATAAGGGGCAGGGTAACTCAGGAGAACTACAAGGATGGTGTGAGGTTACACAGGAACAAAATTAGAAGTGCCAAAGCCGAAACAGAACTTCCATAAATACACCAACAACAATAGGAGAGCTAAGGAGAATCTCAATCCTTTATGGAATATGGGGGAAACATAATAATAAAGGATAAGGAAAGGCTGAGGTATTTAATGCCTTGTTTGCCTCACTTTTTAATAGTAAGGCCAGTTGTTCTCAAGGTACCAGCCCAATGGAAGACAGGGATAAAGGAAGAAGGGAGAAGAAGGAAGCCCCCATAATCCAAGGAGAAATGGTCAGTGACCTGATACACCACTTAGTCATTTTGGGCCTCTCACTACAAGAAAGATTTTGAGGCTCTGGAGTGTGTCCAGACAACGGCAATGGAGATGGTGAAGGGTCTGGAGCACAAGTCCTGCCAGGATTGGCTGTGGAAGTTGGGGATGTTTAACCTGGAGGAGGAGACTCAGGGGGGACCTTATTGCTCTCTACAACTACCTGAAAGGAGGTTGCAGCACGGTGGGAGTTGGTGTCTTCTTCCAGGTAACAAGTGATAAAACTGCCTCAAATTGCACCAGGGCAGGTTTAGAACAGTGAATGTGTTGTCAAACTGTCTCAGTTTAACGAGACTGAAGTGTTTTGCTAAGGAGGATGAGTTATGAGGAAGACCAAGCTCCTCCCTCTAAGTAATTGTAAATCTGAAATTAAGAGGCTCCAATCGAGGAAGCATGGAGAAAGGAAAAAAAAATAACAACCCTTTATTAAAATATATATATGTACTGGCACACAGCTGCGTTGGGCAGGGCACGTCTCCAGGATGAAGGACCACCGCCTCCCTAAGATCCTGCTTTATGGTGAACTTGCCGCTGGCTGCCGCAAGAGAGGAGCCCCGAAGAAAAGATACAAGGACTCCCTGAAACAACGTCTCAGCCTTGGCCATATTGACCACCATAACTGGTCTACTCTGGCCTCCAATCGGGAGGCCTGGAGACACGCCATCTATAACGCTGCTGATGCTTTTGAGAAAGCACGCAGGGTCACTCTCAAGGAGAAAAGACAACACAGAAAGAATCGTGCCTTGCAGAATATACCATCTAAGGAGTCTTTCTGCTGTGCCTTTTGCAATCAGATATGTCTGTCTCGTTTTGGCCTTTTTAGCCACCAACACGCTTGCAACAAATGTGGGTAGAGCCCTTCCCAAATCTTCGTTTGCGAAGCCTAGCCGTGATGATGATATATGTACTGGCAGAACAACAAAAGAACACAAAAAAAACTAAACAATAATCCTGTACTCAGAAGTCCCCTTCAGAAAGGAAACAGTTCAGTACTTTCTGCCTTTTGGCGCAACTCTAACCACGATCAGGAGGGGGCACTGTTGGATCTCTGGAGGTGCAGAGCCTGCAGTTGCTCTGTGTTGGTCAGCAGGGGGCGCTGTTGGGCTCTGGCAGTCGCCGCACAGGGGCTCCGGTGCGCAGGAGAAGCCGAAAATGGAGATCTCCCCCCCACATCGAGAAGGGGAAGGGTAAAAAGGGAAAAGGGGGGCTCTTCCCACGAAACTCACACTGTCTGTGGCTAGCTGTGGCCGGGATTTCCCCCCTTTCATCGATGGACACAAGCCGCTGCCAACACAGGAATGGAGGAGGGAAAGGGCGACCTTCTCCCCAAAAGGTTCCTCTGCACATGGGTCAAGCCTCTCCAATGAAATCTGAGCAGGTCTGTGCTGGGGGCAGAACAGGGCGCAGGAAAACAGAAGCAAACCGGGGCCAGGAGCAGCCAGATGACCAGGCCAAAAATCAAGCGAACCTCAGACCCCTCCAATACACACCCTCCCTTGATGACTAAGATCATGAGACAGCACAGTTGTGATTTTCTATGTTGCATAATTCTTTCTGTAAGTCCTAAAGTAGTTCTTAATTTTCATTTTTTACTTCATTTTATTTTACTTACTTCATCTATTATTTCTGTTCTCACCATTTTCGTTAACCAGGGAACTAAAGACAATTTGGTAGAAATGAATAGATTTCACATCATCAGTTCCTCCTGCATAACACCACGCTTTTTAGACATTATGCATCATAGTCCTAATGTCATAATCTTGAACCCTCCAATTTTTTTTCTGCATTCAACAACTCCAAAAACTTTCAAAACATGTTATTCTTATACAAAGAAGCTAATACTCCATAACTGTAGTGAAAATTTTACTTCAATTCTTTAATCAGGTTTTTTCAGCTATTTAAGTGAGCATTCTTTAATTACATTATGTGTATTGACTCATCCTTTAATGCACATATTTATCTTATGTTTCTAAGTTGTTTCATGAACTTTTTTTTTTAATATATATAAAATATTTACCAAATATTTTTCTTTATAAACTATTTTAAGGTCTTCATGTGATTTATTATTTGATGATGGTATTTTTTTATTACTTCTGAATTACTTATGGTATTTAAAAAGACAAATATATATGTAGTATATATATATATGTTGTGTGTTTCACACATACAAACACACACATATACGTGTATTTATTCTGGTAACATCTCTGATCAACAAAGGTAAATTGCTCTGCTTCTTTAGCTGTTATTTTTTAGATACAATTTGTTATAATTACTTAATGAAAACTACATTTTTAATACTGTTGAAATCTACTGGGCTTTAAAGATAATAGGACTACTACCTCTAGAGTTCATTAAGTTTAGTATCAGAGAGAAATCTGACTCAGAATTTTCAAATATGCTTGTGATTGGTTCTTCAGGGGGAGCTCTCCTGGGACCCAATCACGTCTAGGCCTCTAGGCCCTCCCCGGCTCCCGGTGGGGGGGCAACTCAAACTAAGAAAATGCTTTATACAGGCTCCCTCAAAAAAACTAATATGATTCGTTTAAAATACTTTAAAGTTTACCTGAATCTGTATTTCTTTACAGATAATTCACCTCTGTGCAATTTTCTACTGCGTGTTTAATTGTATTAGCAGATATTGCTGCCAGTTTCTGAAGTGCCATCTTAAGACATAATTTTTCCAAGCAAACTATCTGAACTCACACTGGCTTAACAAGCTGTTTTTCAAGGAGGCAATGGTTCTAAAGGTTTCCAAATGGCCACTTAAATGTAATATTGATGTTCGTAGTGCACCTTAATTATCCAGCTTCTCCTAGTTTTAATTAAAATTCTACAGTGATACATGTTCCTTGTTTTCACAATGCTTGTGCATTCCAAATCTAAAAATCACTGGATTTATGAGGGTATAACAGCTCTGAGAAAGAGCTTTTATAATTCTGATGAACTACATAATAACAGGCAGATAGATATTATGTATGATTCATATTTTAAGAGTATTTTTAAAGGTTAACATAAAGTTCAGGAATGTGGCTCCAGGAATCCACCCTGGGTTTCTGACAAGACTCAGAAGTTGTATGGAGACAGGTGGAAAACATAAAACTTAAAGGAAATTGTTGTAAATAGAAGAACATTTCAGACGTACTTTGGTTTTCTCTGACCTAGAAAATTAGCTAACACATAGCTCTTTAGCTCCACTGGCCATAATGAATTTAGAAATTATGAAGACAGAAAAATGTACAATGCAATAACCTCTAAATTATCATGAGTAGATATTGAAAGGTCAGGCATGACTAAGGTAACATATCTTTAAAACTTTGAGGTCACAGCTGAGACACAGAAACTGTGTTTGCTCTTAGTTCCTGAAATAAAGAGTGAAATAAAATTTCTTATTGTAGTTTTCTATAGAAGACATGGCTTTGTGATAAAGTCCCTCCTCTACAAGGTCTGAATGCCTGTCTTGCCTATAATGATTCTTACGAATTTTACCTTAAGTCTTTTATCAATAGAATACATTTTCCTTCCCTACTGTGGGAAAAGGATTTAGAACCTAGGTATGTTTTTGTTCTCCCATACAAGAATAACAGATTACAAAATCAGACTTTCTTCATCTCCTTCAGGACTCATAAATCTTATTGGATTTGGTCAGTTTGAAAAGCTGCGTTGTGTCCTTTCTCACTCTCAATTTTGTCAAGGCATTTTTAAACATTCCTGAGGGAGGACTAGTGACCTCAAACCTCCATATGACAAGGGTTGCCCAGCATTAGGGATTTCAGCTGCTAGGCTTCTATGGAAAGTGACATCTTCAAACTATCTCCATTGTAGTGTCATGAATGACAGTGCTGGGATTGAAACAGTCCAAATAAATTAGACATAATATGAGCACAGTAATAAGTGGGACTTTTCTGGAACATGACTCCACTCTTCTGTTCTCCTAATTGTGACAGAATCTGATAGCACTAAGTGTCTCAAGTTTCTAAAAATTCACAAGAACATACATTTAAAACTGATGAATTGAAGTTAAAGTGGAAATGATAGAGAGTAAAATATTTCCTGAGAATACCCATTCTGAAACATTGTCTTAAAGTTAACCACCTACTTATACTGGAATTTAGGTGGAATTTAGTTGGTCTGAATATAGCCGTGAACATTTCATTAATGCATTTATTACATTTAAAAAATAACTTTCTGATTTGTATCTGGTGACATATTGGAGAGAATGGTTTGATTTGATTTGGTTTTGTTTGGCTTTTTCAACTCACAGATGTAATAGCATGAAAATGTTAGTTATACTCAGTCTATTTTATTTACCACAGTTGTAAGTCTATTGTTAAGAATATACCTTACACAGATTAGTCACCACCTAGTCAGTGCATGAAGAAGCACAACATTATGAAAACTCACTTTCCATAAAATGTTGCTATTGTTTCCTCAAATTGCTTATTAAATACTAGTCTCTATTCCTCCCTGCTGCTGATATGATGTTCATTGCAAAATTTGTATTTTTATTGCATATGCACTCAGTTATGGAGATACTACTTTTATTAAAGCTTCTACTATTGCTGCAACATTTGTATCTTGTTTCTAGAAAACTTTATTCATAGTTCAAAAAGTAAAACTTTTTGCACTAACAAAATCATTAACTTTCTATTACATACTGTTTCTGTGCTTTATAGTGCCAGTATTTGGCTTGAAGTGAATAATGCCCAACTTCAGTGAAAAGCTTCTTACCAATAAAGGTATTTGCTAGTATTATATGAACTTTTTATGAGCAAAAGGAGAGTCAAAAGCTCTTTGACAAAAAAAAAAAAAAGCATTTGCAAAAATGAATGGATATTAATGCAAATCTTTATCCTGATACTTAGAGGAGGTTCTAATCACCTAAAAGCATTGTGGAACAACCTTCAAATACATACAAAAGGGCAAAAAAGCATCTAAGTTTAACATGGTATTTTCTAGATGAAAGGAGATTTCATGTTTTGGAGCCCTTCTAGTGTTTTATTCCCATGTTTCAGGGTGCTTAAAACATGTTTTTCTATTTAAAATTTACATCTTCTATACAGTTTTGCAGAACCAAATTATATGCAGGGATATTATACTCATTTAGTTCTGGAGACAACAAATACCTTTTCCATTGTTTAATGAAATGTCTTTTCTATATAACATAGAAGTCAAATACTATTTGAAAAATACAGAATAAACATTAAAAATTTTGTAATCATCTTCCAAAATAAAATGTAAGTCCAATAAAGGTATGCTAGTTTTTAGTATTGTACATCTAAAAGTATTCTTTTTCCTTCCAAAATATAACGTCGCAAATGAATATCAAAGTTGGTCCAATGAGATCCTATTAAGAAAGATCTTAGATCTTTTAAAATTCAAAGTGCCTCTGCATCACATTCTCTCAGCCTTGGGTAACAGTATGTCAACCAAAGATGGATCCACCAACTGTAGAGGTGATGTTCTCCTGGCTCCAAAATGTAGAAGAAACTCTGGGCACTTCCTCATTCCCACAGGCCAACACCTCAGCTCTCAGGGGCAGCCCAAGAGATCGCTCCTCTCCTGCCCCAGTCAGAGGCAAAGGAAGCCCCAAGCGCAGGCCATGTGGCGAACTCTGGTTCTTTCTGCGTGACTGGGGGAAGACATGAAGAAGTGGGATGGTGAACCCACCTCTAAGCTGGAAGTCTGTGTACGTGAATTGAAGGAAGAGAACTGTTAAGAAGGGATCACTCAGGAAAGCTGTCCATGTAGTTGCTGCAGAGACCCAAGAAAGAAATCGGTGATCTCTCAAACATAAAAGGACTGAGGTCAATTCCTTTGATCCTGGTGATGGGACCTCTGGTCTGGTATCGCAAAGGTCAGACTGTGAATACTCTGACCAGGAACAGGAATAGAGGGTCCCTGCCTTCGGCCAGGAGGAGGAGGAAATAGATGATCTGGTCTACTGGACTGTGTGGATTCGATGTTCTGGCGCTTTGCTTTTGCTTTAAAAAAAACTGCCTTATCCTAACCCACGAGTTGTTCTTCTGTCTTACTCTCTCCCCTGTCCGGCTGGGAAAGGGAGTGATAGAGTGACTGGGTGGGCACCTGGCATCCAGCCAAGGTCAACCCACCGCAATTGGGTGATATTTGCATAATTCTCAAAAGTAAGTAAGAGTTTATACTGAAAAGGTCTAGAGTCCTTCAGGACCTTTTGTTGAAAAAAAATCATTATGAGACATAAACGTTCATTTCAAATTGGAAAAGAATTGTTTTACAACAAAATTATCTTGTCAATTGAGGTTTAGTTGGCTTTATTTTTGACACTATAATATAAAACTCTACAGTATAATTTGTCATATAAACTTCTTTTTTCATAATCAGCGTGAAAAAGCAGGTACTTTTTCAGAAAGATTCATCCTGTCTTAAAATACATATTGATATACGTCACACCTGGAAGTACCTGTTTCTCTCCATTGGCCATGAAATGCTCCTAGCATGATTAGCTCAGAGGCGAATGTTTAAACTGAGAGCATCTAAAATATCTCCATCTTATTAATGAATTTGAATTAATATGAATTAACAAAATTAATGTGCCCTCTCCCACAAACAAATTTGTTAACCCTTTTCTGGTTTTGTCTAGCTAAAATTCTCAGCCTCTTAGGTAATCCTTACTCCTTAAGTCTGTTCAAAACTCTGGGTTTCCCGAGTTTCCTACTTTGCCTCAGTCATGGGTTTTTTTAGCATTCACCTACTGCCTCTTCCCCCTCATATCAAACATGACCACTTTCTTTCAAATATGTAATCTACTTGCATTCTACTCATCATCTTTCATTTACTGTGAATAAGTTAGTTACTAAATCTGATCAGCAAAGGTTACAATACTCTATATTGGGTTTATACAAATTGTTCTCTCCTGTCTCCCACGGTGCTTTACATTCTTGAGAAGCTAAAAGCTTCCAATAAAAAATAATAATCTAATTTGGTTTCTTTCCCTTAAAATGTCTCTTTAACATTTTTTAGTGAATTTAGGCAGACCACCCAAAAACTAAGAAGTTAGAAACAATTTGGCAACTGATGTCTTGACACTGGAGTCTGTCACAAGTTATTGCGTCTTTTACTCCTTTATCTGCTTCTACTAGTTTTTATTGCTGTAAACTGCAAAACTCCTGATGCCTTAAGTCCCTAATGTTTTTTTATTTTTCTAATATTTGTAAGAATTGTAAGTTTTATAAGTAGTGGAAGTAGATTTTAAAAGCAGCAACCTCCCCCCTCCCTTTTGTCCCTTGTTCCTTTCCCTCTCTCTAGCACCCTTGTTTATACATTCCTTAACCCTCTTACCCCATTCTATCCTCCCTATATCACTCATAGCCCCAAATCTAATAGACATGTTTAGTCTTTTGTCAAGGCAAGGCCTAGATGGTTGACAGAACAGCATATCTGGGCCTAAACCACAGAATAGGTCAGGAATTAGGTAACTATGTACCCTTTGTGCTCTGATGATGCTGAAGATGGGAGGAAGGAGGGGCCCCAAAATACACCCCAGACCCATTTCAAGGAGGTGGACCCAGGGCAGACCAGAGGAAAGGCCACAGGGTGGGCACATCTGAGATTGGATGGATGGTATTATAAAATGTAACCTCTCAGGCACAGCCGGCGCGCGTCGTATACCATCTACTGCCTTGGCAAATAAACCCTTTCTTATCTCATCCCTAATTAACTGCTCCTGGAGATTTTTTCAGCACCAAAATACACCGGCAACACTCCACAAGGCAGCCACCTTATTTCTGCTGAATGTTTATATGGCAATAAGAAAAGAATCAAGCTCCTGTGTACAAACACTAATAATAATAATAATAATCATCATGTTCATCAAAATCATCAATAATAATAAATTAAAAACTCAGTTATTTCAGCAATAGTGAATCTTGTTTCTACACTGCAAAAGGCGAAACATGAAAATTTAGATATTGTCTGAGACTGAAATTGGTGGAACCTGAAGGGTCTTTGCCCCTTTGCTTTCAACACCTGTAAGTCCTGACGACTAAATTAGTAAGTCTTTAAAGGATTTCTACTTTGTCCCAAATAAATTTTCTTCTGCTTAGATGTTTGCTTGTAACTGCATTTCCCAGAATGTTAGTTTTAATTACTGTAATTTCTCAGAACAAATAATATGAAGACGTTTCTTATTACCTTTGAAATAAGGCTTCACAGACATTGGTATTCAATTTAGGTTTGTAATCCAAAATCAATTGCGTCACAATCAACATTTCTAACAACAAAGCCTTTTTTTGGCAATGGATTCGGGCTATAAACAATGAAGAAGAATTCATTAGAATGACAATTTTTATGTGAACATCAATGGCGGTATTAAACCAAGGTTTTGCACACTTAGAAAGATTTTCAAAGATTCAAAAATAATTCTAAATAAATCTTCAGCAACTTCCTATTATGAAGACATAGTATCATGCAAGCAATGCCTAAGAATATCCCCAAGTTTCTTGTGTGTAGATAGATTCCCCTCCTCTCTTAGAAATGGAGACAAATCAGTACTTAATCTGTTGTGCTCTGTAAAGATTTCCTTCCTGTTATGACTTTAGAGTACTTTTGAAAATTGTGGACAGTCAAGGATGAAATTAAGACATGCTTTACAGTGTTATCATGCCACAGGTTCCTCCTTTTGACTAAATTTTTATCATTTATGACTACTATAGTTTTCTTTTTTGAGGGAAAAGACAGGGACAGAGCAAGTTACTGTTTTGACTATGAGGAAATATTCAGGCAAATACAATCTATGAGAATGTATTCAGGAAGATACAATCTACAACAAACACCTAAAAACAGGGGAAGAGAGAAAGGAAGAAAGAAAGAAAAAGAAAGAAAGAAAGCAAAAAGGAAAGAAAGAAAGAAAGAAAAAGAAAGAGAAAGAAAGAAAGAAAGTGAGATTTCTATAGGTTTAATGAAAGTAGTTCCCTAACATGGAATATAATAACTTAAATAATAGTAAAATTCTTATTTAATAGCTAAGTCAGGCCTGAAATTTTCTCTGGGAAATATTTTATGATACAAAGTAGTATGAAGTTAAATATAAGAAAGACACAAATTATGAATACCTCTCTTTTCAAACATAAAATATTAGGAAAAAATCTGATTATATTAGAAATTACAGAATTTCTTCCCAAAATTAAAATATCTAAACATGCACTTGCTATGTTGAGGAAAGTGATGACCCCATTTCCTTTAACATCAAATGAACTCCAATGAGAAGAACATACATATTTTTTACATCTTTTCTCATTGATGACTAAATGGTAGCAATAAGAATATAAAGATATTTCTTTATATAAATAGAAATCATAAAACATGATGTCAAGAACTCACAATTCTGCTTCTGATCACAGGAACTGGCTTACAGTCCCAGGAAAGTTTAAGGCATGTAAAGATACCTTTTTACATCAGTTATGCACTTACATTGACATAGATGAAATGTTTCCATCCTGGAATGAAATAACAGCATCAGACATTTAGACTAACTCTAAATAAAAATGAGAAATCTCAGAGGAAATGTTGAGGGCTTTTTAAGAAAAGTTGTGATTAAGTAGTGTCAAAACGTTTATCATCAATGTGATTAAATTACATGTATAGCAGAAAACTGTATTTAAAATATACAGTCATAAAACCTAATAAAGTTAGAGTTTTACCAAAGCATTTAAATAAAAAAAAAGTTAAAAGTAAAACCAAAAAAATTTCTTTTTACATTTTAAGATGACTGAAATAAAGTAAGAAAACCAACACAATTCAACCTGTGCTTGTCAGAGATTTGCTTTAAATGAAACTATGCTTAAGGAAGAATAATTCTCCAACTTCTTCCTACCAATTTTGGATGTAGTGCATCGATTATTTTGCCAAATGCACCAGGACATGGCAAACATCTAAAGCTTCTGAAGAATGTGACAATTTCAATATGCAAAAATCAAGTGTCAGAGGATAACTCCATGAGAAAATTGTTCTGAATGTGCTCCTTCCCTGGGGAGATACAGCTGTTATATGCAAAAGTAATGTCAGGAGCAAGAAGAAAAGAAAAAGGAAAGAAAGTAGAAGATGACATTAGCCCAAAGGGTTACCTGAAGCAGACAGATGCAAGAACCACACTCATGGGACTCCTTGTTTGCTCTGAATGAATAACTTACAAACATTGAAGACAACTGTAACTCCCAAAGCAGAACATTTTGATTTTCTTATAAGAATAGAACAGGAGAGGATGGAAGAGAAAGTGAACTTTCTAATGTTAGTATTTAAAGGCAGACCATCTATCAGATGCCAGTTTTAACAGTAAAAGATGCCAGAATTATCCCTCATCAGTTTGTGGTTTCTTGATATAGAGACTGATTTCTGGCACTAGGTGAACACAGGAAAAAAAACACATTGGACTTACTTTTAACTCCAGCAAAAATCTATTGCCTGCTTTCTAGAGTTTGAAGGCCATTAATGATTAGATCTTCCTCTTCCTTCTCATTAAAAACAATGGCAAACTGAGATGGTGTGGATATTCACTGAGTTTCACTAATCAGTATTCACTGATCCACTTGATTAGCTATTTGAGTAAACAAAGTCTAGAAGGTAAAGATCTCTCAGATCATATAAATCTTTGTTTATTAAATTAGTATTTTTGTTTGTTTTCCTCTGTTTTACTCTAGCACATGTTTATCAAGGTAGATGATATATTAATTTTAATATTAGTGACTAGAGTGGAAAATATGTTTATTATGGAAATAAGCATGCCTTCTGACCTCCTCCAGAAGAAGTGTCTCATCTGAAAACATGTCCATCATAGGTAAAGCAGAGTTTATAATTCTATTGTCTGTGCATATTTACTTTGTATTCTTTGAAAAAACATGATTACATGCTTCCCCTTTACTTCACAAAGCATTTAGAAAGTTTCATTTTGCATCTCTTTGTTAAATGGAATGTCATCCAGGAGTGAGGTCCTAACTTCTCACTTGCTCTGTGACTAAAATAAGAAATACAATTCTGTGAGCTATAATGTCAAGTAGTATTTTCTTTGCTTTCTTTTGCTAAACTTCAACATGTGAGATAGACCCCATCACTCAGCATAATTCATTAGATCAGTCATGTGGTTTCATGGTAGGTAGAATTTGTTTTGCAGCAAGTCTGAATTTTGCATGCTTAAAATTGAGTATGTCCTTTATGTAACAACCTGATGTATTTTTGTATCAAAGTTTTTAAAAAATTAAAAGTGCATATGAATAATTATATTCTGTGTTATGTTTCACCTTGATTGCCTGAATGTGGCTCTTAAGATAAACTGATACTGCATTTCTACTCTATGAGGACATTTTTATTCATAAGTGGACTTTTGTCTTATCTCTAAAATCATTTTAACAGGGTGTCTCGGATTTAAAGACATGCATATTATGTATATTTATAAAACTAAGTGAAAATATGTGTTCATTGTATTGGTAGGAATTAATCTATTTTGTTTGTTTGTTTCTTTAAAATTCATGAAATACTGATCTTTTATAGGGATTGCAAGAAATTTTATCATGCATCATTAAAAAAATTGATTATTTTTGTTTACAATGCTTGTTTAAGTACAGGTTTTCTCTTCTTCACAATGTTTGCTAGTGAATCATTAGTGGTTTCATGACAGATAAGCTTTCATTCTCTTCTGATGTATAATTTCCTTCCTCAGGGGTTTGACAGACACCATTGCTCCAGCCCCAATCCCTTCCCTCATGGCTCTGCTCCAGTATGTCCTGTTCACTCAAAGCTGCAGGCAGAATAACACTTGAAAACAGCTGTATAATGCTACTATATTTATTTCTAAATCTTACAAAAGATATTTTGATGTTCAGGGGATCTTTGGCCCTGAGTAACCTTCTGACACCTAGTGGGGAGGATGAGAGAACAAGGTATGTGGCAGGCACCAGTCATTTGTTGCATAGGTCATAAAAGTATAGATTTAATGATTAGTTGAATGACAACTTATTTGGACTATTGAGGCACATTCAGACAATCAGAAAGTAAATTCAATTATAACTGTAATTACAGTAGTTCAGTGTTATAATAAATTCAATTACAATAGGACAGAATTTAGCTTTAAAACTGTTCTGATAAGTGTTCAGACTCTGGGAAAGAAGCTAGGCCATTTACTCTGCTGGATTGATTTTATATATTCACATAAAAAAGCTGACTCTCATTTTGAGTGATATATTACAAGACAGTAAAAAAAATCATTTCTTGTTGAGATGACATATTTGATCTTAGGTATGATTCACCTGCCCAAAAAATACCTATTGTCATTTGCTATGTCCCCTAGTCTCTAACTTATCTTAATAGTCATGACACAAGGTTGAAAAGAGATGTGTGACCTTCTGGAGTAGTAATTCAGAGCCAGGAGGAATACTCCAGGGCATCTCAGCTATCCCTACCTGCCTATCAAATCAGACTGAACTGTGCTGCTAGAGTTCTCCTTTGCCTATCAACATTTCAGTGTGATGCTTAACTTATTTTAATATTTGTTGGTTTCAAACATACAGGTAAAAATACTGATGCTGTTAAATTAATGAGAATTTTTGCAATTTTAATGCCTGATGTAAAAAAACACTGTTCTGAATAGCTAATTCAGAAATACTAGCTATTTGTGATAGACTCACAAAGTAGCTATGGTGCAGCAACATGAATAAAAAAGAAATAACTCTAATTTCATGTGTAAAATTAGGAACTCTGCTTACTTTTATCACTCGGAAATAAGAACTTGAAGAATGGTAGAAAATTCATGAAGATGTCAAGTCACTGCTTAGCAGCAATCAAAAAAGCAAAGCAAATACTGAGGTAGTAACAGAAACAAATAAATCAGTTAGAGAACAAAACAAAGAACATTGTTATTCTGCTGTAGAAATCCATAGTTTTCCCACTTCTTACTGTTGTACAGTAGGGTTTTTTTCCACCTCAGGAAGGATGGAGTTGAAACGCATAAGTTTCATAACAGTTGACAAGTATGACTAAGGGCATATAATGGATTTACATTAAGGAATGGCTAAGTAACCTGGGACTGTTTGGTCTAGGAAAAGGATAAATGATAGGACAGAACAACAACAACAACAAACAAACAAAGGAGTGTTGTGGAGACATGATAGAGATAATTGCTTTCTGTCTTTTACAACACAAACATTATACCCCTAACATCTCCTCCTCCTGGTTACTACTGCAGAAGAACAGTGATAGGGTGGATGGACCTTAACATGACCCAGCAGAGATTCTGGGGTTTTTTTGTATCTCAGTGCCTTGCTTTGTCCATGTATTCTTTCTCTACAAGCCTTGATGAAAATGTAATTATTTTAAAATGAATACGGAAAAATCAAAGATCATGTGCTTGCCAAGAGCTTCTTGGGGATTTACATTCCAGACATTTCACAACAAAGCAAAATGTAATTACTCCTTCCCAATACCCTCCTATTTTCTGTTCCTTTTCTCTTTTACTCTCTCTCATAGAGTCATAGAATAACAGAATGGCTTGGGTTGAAAAAGACCTTACAGATCACCTACTTCCAATTCCACCGCCACAGGCAG
The DNA here is from genome assembly GCF_003945595.2 of Pipra filicauda. NCBI lineage: Eukaryota > Metazoa > Chordata > Aves > Passeriformes > Pipridae > Pipra > Pipra filicauda. The sequence continues at coordinate 842,342 of NW_024104425.1, forward strand.
GGACACTTTCCAGTAGATCAGGTTGCTCAGAGTTCCATCCAACCTGGCCTTGAACACTCCTAGGGATGGGACATCGACTATTTCTCAGAGAAACCTCTTCCAGTGCCTCACCACTCTCACAGTAAAGAATTTCTTCCTAATATCTAATGTAAACCCACTCTCAGTTTAAAGCCATTCCCCCTTGTCTTAACATAGCATGCTCTTGGAAAACGTCCCCTTTCAGCTTTCTTGTAGGCCCCTTTTAGATACTTGGAAGGTTGCTATAAGGTTTCCCTGTCACCTTCTCTTCTTAAGGCTTAGTGAAATATTTTTTCTTGGTTGTATTTTACTCCCGTAAAACCTTTTGCCAAAATCTCTTATTTTTCTCACTAAATTAAAAGAATTTCTCTTAGAGAAGAGTGTGTGACTCTTTCTCCGGATGCTAATTTGAGGTTATAATGACCCAAAAGGCTTTTAAAAAGTCTTAAATAAAAATGTAACCACTCTGAACAGCTTATAGCTTAAATCTAGAGTGTAACACAGGGTATTTCCAGTTTTCCACTGATAGAAGCATTCAATGACAAAACAAGCAAAGATGTATTTCCAGTCTGATTTTGGTACAGTTTCTTTCAAGAAATTATTTGCTTTGGATTCCTTCTTATGCAGCTGTTGGTAGAATTTGGAGTTGTTTTCAAATTATTTTTCTATAAACTTTACAACTGTATGTTGGATGGTTACAGGCTCTTCAGGAAGGATAGGCAGGGCAGAAGAGGCAAAGGGGTTGCACTGTATGTAATAGAAGGGTTAGAATATTTGGAACTCAGAGTTGGCAATGGCACAGTTGGGAACCTCTGGGTAAGAATCAAGGGGCAAACAAATAATGCAGATGTCATTGTGGGAGTCTGCTATAGACCTCCCAGCCAGGACAATGACGCTGATGAATTATTTTTTGAGAAACTAAGGGACACTTCCAAGTCAACTGCCCTTGTGCTTATGGAGGACTTCAACTTGCCAGAAGTGCAATGAGAGCATCACACAGCTGGTACAATCTGGGCCAGAGGATTCCAAAAAAACCTGGATGACAACTTTATAGAAAAAGTCCTAGGGGAGCAGAAAGATGCCTTCCTTGATCTGATGCTTGTCACCAGAGGGGATCTCATGACTGCAGTGGAGATTGGTGACCATCTTGGCCACAGCAACGATGAAGTGATAGAGTTTAAAATCTCTATTGACAGAAGGAAAAGTGCCAGCATATCCCCAGCTCTGGACATAAAGAGAGCAGATTCAGGTTGTTCAGGGAATTTATAAGGTCCCTTGGGAAAATGTTTTTGCAGGTCCTGGGGTCCATCAGTGATGGTCACTTTTTAATCATCACCTCCTAAGGGCACAGGAGCAGGCAAGTCCTAAATGTGGGATACCAAGCCAATGAGGCAGAAGACCAGCTTGGCTGAACAGGAATCTTCCCTTGGAAAAAAGGCAAAAAAGGAAGGCATATGTCCAGTGGAAGCAAGATCAGCTGGCAGAGGAAAAATACAGAGATGCTGCTTGCAGCTGTAAGGAGAAAATTCGTTCAACCAATGCTCAACTAGAATTGAAGCTGGCCAGAAATGTGAGGGAAAATAAAACTGTTTTTTCAAACATATTTATGGCCCAATAGTCAGTACAGAAATAACATTGGCCTGTTACAGGATGAGGATGGTCACCTCTCAAACAGGGACAGAGACAAGGCAGAGGTGTTTAACGCTTTCTTTGCCTTTGTCTTCAATACAGATAGTGGACCAAGGGGGTCTCAATGCCCTGAACTGGAGGACCATGACTGTGAGAATGATCAACTCCCAGTTGACCCTGAAATTTTGCGGCATCTGCTGCTCCAACAAATCTATGGAGCCTGATGGGATTCATCCCAGAATCCTCAAAGAGATGGCTGATGTCATTGTAAAACCTCTTTCAGTGATTTTTGAGTGGTCTTGGGAATTCACAGAGGTCCCAGCTGACTGAAAGATGGCGAATATTGTCCCAGTTTTCAAGAAGGGAAAGAAGGAGGACCCTGGAAACTACAGGCCTTAAGCCTCACTTCAGTGTATGGTAAAATAATGAAAAAGATTATTCTGGGAGGTATTGAAAAACACCTGAAGAACAACACAGTCATCGGTCACTACTAGCACAGCTTCATGAAGAGAAAGTCCTATTTGTTGAATCTCATTTCCTTCTATGATGGGATAACCCACCTAGTTTCCCATCTAGGATAGCCAGTTGATGTAATCTTTCTGGACTTTAGCAAAGCCTCTGATACTGTCTTTCACAGTTTCCTTCTGGACAAAATGTCCAGCACACAGCTGAATAACCATGTTACACAATGGGTGAGCAACTGGCTCACAGGTCGGACACAAAGAGTTATAGTGAATGGGGTAACATCAGACTGGTGACCTGTCACTAGAGGGGTTCCACAGGACTCCATCCTCTGCCCAGTTCTCTTCAGCATCTTTGTAAACAACTTGGACATGGAACTTGAAGGAATAGTAAGTTTGCTGATGACACTAAATTGGGAGAAGCTGTTAACTCCTCGAGAGCAGAGAGACTTTGAGAAATTAGAGAGATGGGCAAACACCAACATATAAAGTTCAAAAAGGGCAAGCGCTGAATTCTGCACCTGGGATGCAGCAGCCTCGCTTGTGTGTATAGACTAGGGAATGAGGCTGGAGAGCAGCACTGTGGAAAGGGACTCGGGGATCCTGGTCAATGGCAAGTAGAATATGAGTCCTGGCAGCCAGGAGGCCCAACTGTGTCTGAGGTGCATCAGGTAAAGCATTTCCAGCTGGTCAAGGGAGGTGATTGTTCCACTCTACTCTGCACTGGTGAGGCCTCATCTTGAGTACTGTGTGCAGTTTTGGACACCACAATATAAAAAAGATTTTAAGCTATTAGAGAATGTTCAAAGGAGGGCCACAAGGATGGTGAAGAGTCTGGAGGGGAAGCCTTATGAGGAAGAGTGGTCACTTGGTTTTTTCAGCATGGAGAAGAAGAGACTGAGAGGAGACCTCATTGCACTCTTCAATATCCTCATCAGGGGAAGCAGAGGGACAGGTACTGATCTCTTCACTCTTGCGACCAGTGACAGCATTCAAGGAAATGTCATGAAGCTGAGTTGGGGGATGTTTAGGTTAGATATCAGGAATAGGTTTTTCCCCTAGAAGGTGCTCGAGCGCTGAAACAGGCCTCCCAGGGAAGTGGTCACAACACCAAGCCTGACAGAGTTCAAGAAGTATTTGGACAGTGCTTTCAGGCACATGTTGTGATTCTTGGGGTGTCCTGTGCAGGGCCAAGAGTTGGACTCAGTGATCCTTGTGGGTGTCTTCCAACTCTGTTCTATGATTCTATGATTCTATTCTGTTCTATGATTCTATGATTCTATGTGTGAGTATTTAAAAAAAAATACACATTTTTTCATTAGCAAAAAGATAGATTAGACAACCTAAAAGAACCTTTTCAATCTATCATTTGTGATTTTCTTCTTGTCTGCCTTTGAATGAACTCTTATTTATCACCCCAACAGTAATTTAGAAGGTGTTAAATAATTACAGTACAATTGATAATGCAAACAGAGGATTAAATTAGAAAAAAAGATTATTGAATCATCAAGAAAGGTCCTTTTTAAATGTATGGCTGTATAAAAAGAAGCATAATCTCATTTCTATCTTTAAAATTTTACATCTTTTATGGCCATATTTCTTGTTATCCTCTTATTTATATTATCATTAGTTTGGTTCAAATAACTTGACTAAACACATGTAGTGCCATCTAAGATGCTATAGGATATTTTCCTTGATTTCCAGCTGCCACCAGAAGACCATAATCTCCTTTAAAACCTGGTCATCTGCCAGTCATATGTAAATGTCTTTCATACCCTACAATATCTCAAATGACCCTAAACATTTATATTCACATGACTGAATAAAACACTTTATGTCATGTTTGAAAGTGAATATCTAACATAATGTAATTTTTTTAAAAGCAATAAAGTATTTTTGCATTAAACATGGGTTTTTCTCATACACAGATTAGTAATGGGAATATCCTTCACTAATGGAACTTCTGTTTCTCTCTACTGACCAGACAGAGACAAATCATTTGGATGAGATACAAAGCTTTTAGATAATTAAATTGAATCTGTTAGAATCACATATTAGACTCTGTTAAGTAGTTGAAACAGCAGCAAAGATGCAAACACTGTGCTAAAACTAAGATATATGTTGTCCTTTTTTTGTCTGATGCTTGCGTCAAATTTGCGTGAGGAGAGATATATTCAAGTGCTAGATTTATTCTCCTACTCTATGTCTCAGGAATAGTGTGGTTATAAACCTACCAAAGCATAGTAATGGTACAATTTATAGTCTTTCAAAATCTTTGGCCGTGAGTGGATAGGCCTGACTTGAAAGAAGACAAAATAAACACAGACTTCACTAAGTGGGCAGATGAGCATCTGCAAAGAAAAAATAAGGGGAAAACGCCACTATTGCTTTTTAAGAATAAAATTAGGAAGGAAAAGAAAAAAATCCATGTAGAAATAAGGGTAAATTGCATTTGAAATATGCTGGAAGTTTACATTTTATTTGCAAAAGAAGACTTTCTAAAAATATCTTTTGAGAGAAAAACATTATGAAACTGAGAATTACTAAGGGAGTAACAAAATACAGGAGCTTGAAGTCTTCCTTCCTACGTAAATTTCAAATATTGAGTTCCCAAAACAGATATAATGAGAAAGAATTATAAACCAGGTCAATCTCATTAATCCATGAAAATCATCTGCTCTTTGATTTTAGTATTCAAAGAAGTAATTGAAAAAAGGTTTGGTTAAAAGTGAATTCCACAGAATTCAAATGTAATTTAGACTCTTGCAGATGAAATAGATATATTACTTTGGTCCCTTCACTAAGTGACTGTTGATTTCTCATGAAATGTCTGTGGTATTTCATAAAACTTCATTCTAGTGGTTTTTTTCTGTGTATAACGAGGCTATATATTCACTACTCATACACAAACAGCCCTTTTCAGTATCAGTGTTCATCTAAAATTGTTATTTTTTTCAAATAATGGCTATATATAAATCTTTTCCCCAACATCACTTGCCAGCTACTAAATGTTTATAACAGTATACTATTGGTTTTATTACAAGTGTTCAAATTTTATTTTTTTATTTTGCATATTGAAATATTAGATTAAAACCCAATAAATAACTATATCTATTCTATCACAACCAAATACAAAGTTAAATAGTTTGTTTTGTAGTATTTTTCTTTAAAAAAACACCATATCACTATAAGTATCTATCTTTAGAGTTGTTTATACTGTTTACAAGGAAATAATTTCTTATTTTCTTTAAATTTGTGTGAAGACCACAGACTCTTAACAGACACGGGATGATACTATCACAAAATGTAACCTGTTTGTTTTAATTGAAGAAACTTGAGCTGATCCTCTTTTCAGTTATTTAAAGGTTGGTAAAATGGGACACAAAATGGGAAACATTATGAATTTTCACATTCCTAAGTAGCTCAATAATCCTTAGCCTACTACAATTAAAGTAGGCATGTCCACCAGCTCAGTTTTTTAAGCAACTCCATGGTTTTGGCCTGATTTTGGATCCTTGAGTACAATTTATCAATGACACAAGAAAACCATACTCTAACAGGACTTATGTCAAACTATAATTTCTAAATGGTACATTTTTTTAGATAAAATGTCTAATTTCAGTAACTGGGAAGATTATTAGGCAAATCAGCAAATCTGATTATCAGGCAAATTTTAAGGTTTCTAGGTCCCTCTAAGGATGGCTTTCTGGATTTCTGTTCTGAACACAAGCACCTAAATTCTGTCTATATCTCAATTTAGAAAGTTTGGTTCACAGGAAGAACATCGACCTGTTGGAGCGAGTCCAGAGGACAGCCACCAAAATGATTAGAGGGATGAAGCACCTCTCCTACAAGGAAAGGCTGAGAGAACTGGGATTGTTCAGCCTGGAGAAGAGAAGGCTTTGCAGTGACCTAATTGCAGCCTTCCAATACCTGAAGGGAGCCTTCAAGAAAGATGGACAGAGACTATTTACAAGACCATTTAGTGATAGGACAAGGGATAATGGCTTCAAACACAAAGAGAGTATGTTTGGATTAGATGTTAGGAAGAAATTCTTTACTGTGAGGGTGGTGAGGCCCAGATAAGTTGTGGATGCCCCGTCCCCAGAAGTGCTCAAGGCTAGGCTGGATGAGGCACCAAACAACCCGGTCTAGTGGAAAGCATCCCTGCCCATGACAGTAGGGTTGGAAATAGATGATCATTAAGATCCCTTCCAACCCAAGCCATTCTATGATTCTTAGAAGACAGGATTTATAAGTATTTCCCCTTAGTTTGTGGGAACTATATAACATATATATAATATAGCAATCCATTTTCCTCCCACTCAACAAAACCATTATCTTTTCAAGAGAATCTCAAAACCTTTAAAAGAAGGTTACTTTTTTATCTGAAAGAATAAAAAACAATTGGGGTCATGGGTTTGTGTTCTGGCTTTTTTTTTTTTCATGGCAAGACCAGAATAGTCTATCCATTTCTGGAGCTTAAGTTAATTTCCGGAGGACTTTAACACATCATTGAGGGTATAGCAATTCCTGTAGATTAAACAAAATAACTAAATTCTACATCTTCTGATCAGTATAACTTTCTTTGGATTTTTTGTTATGTATGGAAGATGAGTCCTGATGCATAGCTTTTTTCCAGCATGAAACCTCTAGGTGCTGTGATAGTATCAACTGCAATCAACTAACAAATACCAACAGTGATGAGACTGTTATTACCAATCACGTTGTTGTCTTGACATGGAAAAGATTCACACAACTAATAATCACATTCTTACATCAAATTCCATTAGATGCATCTAAGACATACATCATACACCTATACTAGATTTTGACTTCTAATAGCTAGCTAGAAATGTCTTTCAAAAAGAGAAAAGTTAGTTGAGTCTCACTGATATTAAAAAAGGTCAAAGAATTATTTTATGTTATTTATTCAGATGATTTTTAGTCCGTGAAGGATGTTAGCTGCAACTAGAATTGCATCTGAATATCTGATTTCTTTTGATTTGTATTTGTACTTTCACATGAAAATGCCTTTCAAGTATTCTCAACACTCCTCTTGCTAATCCTTAGTAAATTAATATGGAGTTGGTTACTATCTCTTATCTCCAAGCTAAATTTGCAAAATTGACATTTACAGAGACTATTAAATTTGATTATAAATAAGCATACTTTACAGATAGTAATTTGAAATCAAACTGTCTTTGTCTTATTTAGCATTTACTAATTGTCACTTTATAAAATCAGTATTTGTAAAATAAATAGTTCTGCTCAATTTAACTTCATTAATTGTGCACTGCATAATTATTCCTTTCTCCCTTGAAAGAAGCAACAGAGGTAGAAAGCAGGAGTCATAAGTCTTTCTATGTCAAGAAAGTAACCAAGAATGAAGCTACCTAATAGCAGTGATCACTTAACCATTCACAGATTTTTAAAATTATTTCTATTAAAAAAAAATAAATGCATTTACTTAATTTCCATTTTGTTTGACCTACAGCAATTTTCTTCATGAAGACATTAGCATTTTGAGTTTATGTTTAAAAATATCTTCCAGCAACCAAAAAGTGTCATTTGAATTTGTTGGCTTTCAGCTTTCTGGTCACCATGTATATGCATTTAAACAATTTTTACATTAATTATAAAATATAATCTGGTGAAAAATTATTCTGTTAATTATTTGCAGATATAAACACATAAAATTTTGAGTAGTTTGGAAGCACATCATGAAGATGTTTTTCAGATGAAGGGTAGTGAATCCACCTAATGCATTTCTCAGTGATGTCTTCTTTTGAAATGTGTATAAACTGCCAGGATTATATAATTTAAGTGAAAATCTCATTAATTAGCCTAGGTCTTGAGATATTATTTTGACTGATGTAAAGGAAAGACATATCCCATTGAATAGTTCTATGCACTAATATATGAGCATGTTTATTCTTCCTTTCTATATAAGATATTGATGAAATGATAGCATCTTAGAAAGACTTAGATAACTATTCAGCAGGTAGTAAATAGAATAACTTTTCCTTTCTTGATTTGCCAAAACTTGTCAAAAGTTTCTGAACTGTGAGTGTTCAAATGAGTTTTTTGTCACATAGCCTAATATGAAAACATGAAAGTCATATATGAAAAAAATTATGTAGATCGGATCTTACTTTCATTAAAGTCAATAGACATTTTACATTAGCTTTACTGAAAGTTGTTTCCTGTATGCTGTATTCTGAGATTAAACTATACATAATATGCATTTTAAAATGGATAAAAAAATTGTTGGCATATGAAATTATCCTTTATAACTATAATTACTTTGATTTATTTTTTTTTTTTTTAATTTGGAGTGCCAAACAGAAATACAAAAGTAAAATTAATTAGTTTTCAATTTTAGGGGATAATTTACTGCAAAACTTGAATGGCAATTAAGGAACAGTTCATTTAATCTCAGAGTAGTGTGTTTATTAGGACATTTAATTGCTGCTTATATTAAAATTTGTAGAGGATGTTATGAGAGATTTATGAGCAAAATACCATTTTTTTTCTGATCATCTTTACATCACATGGAAAAAATTACTTTTTTTCAAGTGAGAAAAGGTACTAAATGACACACACAGATAAAAAATTGTAGTGGTGGGACCTAAATTCAGGTGCAGAATATTAGTTACTTCCTTTCTAACTGGCTGGTGGTCGGTTGTGTTCCATAACACGTTTTTTTTTCTGCAAGTTAATGTATAATCCCAGAATTTAGGAAATTGCAAAGTGTGAAAGAATGTAATAAGTAGCCTTGTAGGACAAGAGGGAGAAATATATTGCCTACTTAATAATTTTGCTTGCTTATTTCTTGCATGATGAAATGCACTAGGTAATCAGGAATTCATTTTCTAGCCCTTAGTCACTGGACACAAATAATTAGAATTAAATTGCTACAGTACTTTGAAATGTGAATAAGAATTAGAGTATAGGGACACTCAAGTCTTTGTCCTGAGTTCATAAAAATGACACTATCAGCAACTGACTAGGACAGCCTAAATTCCTTAGTGGGTGCATCCTCTAGACAGTACCATAGAACAGGTTGGTGCTCTGTTCTTTTGTTATGGTTGGGTAATTAAGCTCAAAAAGAATAAACTATTTCTAGCTTTAAAGAGTATAGAAGTGCTGATTTACCATACTTTCTGGAGCACCCCTAGCACTAGATAATTCAATACAATCCTTTCTCAGAAGGTCTGCTTTGAGAAGCAAGGATTAAGATATTCCATCTGACCCTGCGGGTCAGTGACATGACACAACTCACAACCATATGGTGCTTTTCTTCCTCAAAGCAAGTAAATTATATTTATAGGGGCATTTTCCCCAACCTTTAATGACTTAATACTGTGTTCAGGCATTATTTGGTAGGATGCTTCTTGTTTGAGTCAAAATCATCCCTGATGCTGGCCTAGAAATTAAACACCGTAGACAATCCTGGGTCAGTGCATTATTCCATTTTCTGGTCTCGGTATATTGTGCTAAATTAATTTTTTAAATAAAAAAGGTCAAGGGAGGTGATTGTCCCCTTCTACTCTGCTCTCATGAGACCCCACCTGGAATACTGCACACAGTTCTGGTGTCCCCAACATAAGAACATGGAACTGTTGGAGCAAGTCCAGAGGAGGGCCATGAAGTTGATAAGAGGACTGGAGCACCTTCCCTATGAAAACAGAGAAAGTTGGGTTTGTTCAATCTGGAGAAGAGAAGGTTATATGGAGACCTCAAAGTAGTCTTCCAGTTTCTGAAGGGGATCTACAAGGAAGCCAGAAAGAGAATCATCATCAGGAACTCTAGTGATACAACAAGGAGAAATGAGTTCAAATTGAAAGAGGGGAACTTTAGGTTAGATATAAGGAAGAAATTCTTTACTGTGAGGGTGGGGATATACTGGAGCAGGTTGCCCAGGGAGGCTGTGGATACCCCAGCTCTGGCAGTGTTCAAGGCCAGATTGGATGGAGCATTGAGCAACCTGGCCTAGTGGAAGGCATCCCTGCTCATGGCAGGGGGGTTAGAAGTAGCTGGTCTTTATGGTCCCTTCAACCGAAGACATTCTATGATTCTAAAATTCTATGATGTCAGCTTGTATATATGATAAATTTTGTTATCAATTAGCAGTTTTAGGATGTTTAATCCTGAACTGAATGCAGTTAATGTTACTAGTAATAGCCAGGTAAAAAATTACACTTGAACTTGGCTTGAGATTCAACATAGTTTTCCTATTGAAATGTTTCAATAAAATTTAGCTATCACTTCAGAGTTCACAAGGTAACTAATCCTGTAAGTTCCTGCAGAATCCGTATACTGTGATTCCAGTAAAGACTGTAGGACACAGGAGTTTTGCAGCAGGCTCAGAAAAATTTGCAATATAAATGGAATTTCCTTTATTAATCTATCTTAACAAATGAGATTGGATCTTGCTTTAAAAACAAGTAAAATAATTTATTTAAATTTCATATGTTCCTGCTGCACTAAGACATAAAATAATCTTAGGTAAAGCACATTTACTCTTTCCTTAATTAGAAAAACATATGTCCACAGAAACAATATAGTACCTATCCCAAGACTAGGTTGGGTGGTACCCTGAGCAACCTGGTGTAGTGGGTGGCATCCCTTCCCATGGCCTGGAGGTTGGAAGGGAGGTTGAAGGTTGTGTAGATAATCTTGAGATCCCTTTCAACCAAAGTCTTTCTAAAGTATTTATGATACTATCACAATGTAGTGATTCTAACACAATGTCTGGCCATTCTATGGGACAGAAAAAACTACAGCATAGGAGTCATACTGGTACTCTAGGACTGTAATCCATTGAGTTGGAGTGCAAAACTAATCACAAATTCATCAAAAGGCAGTGTCACAACAAATAAAACTTAATGAGCTCTGGCAATAACTAAGGCAGACCTTTCATTAAAAGATGTTTCAAATGATTGGAAAGTACACAATTTAGAAGAAGGTTTCCAAGATGTCCAGAGTTATAAATTTAAAAGTGTTCAGCAAGTTCATCAATCACACAAATTTACATTTGCCTGCTGCAAGTAGAAGTGCTAGTAGCACTACAGCCTCTCCAAATAAAGGCTCATTTGCCATCTAATCAGCTGTCTGATGAACTATGTCCGCAATGGTTTAGAGCACATAATACCTAATACAAGACAAAACATTCTGCATAATTCATAACATATTCGTTGCTTGAAGTTTTGGATTACTGTATTCCTAACTATTTAACATTCTGATAGTTTATAATAAAATTTGTTACACCATACTATTTGAATAATACACTCTAACAGTCTGTTTTGACTATGGGTTGGTGATAGTAACTTGGTTTTGTCTATAGTCAGATGATTCAAGGTAAGCATTCAGGTCTGGAATCCAGCAGAGAAATCCAGTCAGCAAGTTAGGAAGGCAGAAGGCAAACAAATCTGGAGACAGGACTTGGGATGGGGCCAGAGGCAGGGCTAAATTCAGCGACTTCGTAGCATGAGCAGTGATTTGATGCTGCCTGAGTTGAAATGGTCCCCTGGGCAGAGGTTGTGATTGAAGGCCAGTCAGAGCCTAGTAGTATCCTTAGAGTCCTTCCTGCACTTGTCTTCCAGGAAGGTTTGCTCATTGTTCTGTTATTCCTTGGAACCTCTTTTTTGGCTGAAGATAGGTGCTATATTTTCCTTTTTCCAGCCCTCCAGAATTTCTTCAGATCACCAATTTCTTCAGATCAGCCCATGATGAAGACCATTGTAAGGCAGACTGTCTCCCTGAAGTCCATGAATGTTCATGGTGGAGCAGAAATCCACCTACAACCCAGGCAGGCCCCACGCTGGAGCAGGTGGATGCCCATGCTGTGACTCCATGGAAAGACTGTGCAGGAAGAGACTCCTGCCAGGACCTGTGGACCCATGGAGAGAGGAGCCCATAATGGAGTAGGTTTACTGTCAGGACTTGGGATCACACAGGGGAGTCACACTGGATCAGTCTGTTCCTAAAGGACTGCATCTGCTTTCTGTACCTTTCTGTGAGGGCTCATTTGTAGACAAAAACCCCCACTATGCCCTGCTGCCAGAAGTCATCATGTTGTGAGTCTCCATTGTCTGCCCATTTGAATGTAACCTGTATTTTTTCCTGCTCTGAACTCTGAGGACAAACTGACAGTCTTTTATTCTTCCTTCCAAATGCCATGCAGGTTATCAAAAAAATGGCAGGACATAATTGTTGGGAAATGGTTTTTTGTTGTTCAATTTCTTCTTTCCTCAAAAGCTCCTTACTGTGAAAAATACCTGGGGAAACAACCAGAATGACAATAGCTGTACCTTCATCATAGGATGATTCACCTGATTTCCACTTCCCCCAGAATTATCATCAGCCCAAAGATCCGTAAAGAACAGACTAAATCCACAATTATAGTTTTAGGGATTTTAGTCATCACATATTATTTCTGCTTGGCAAAATCTATTTGACAAAATAATGTGTCTCATTAACATAGAGGTTAGCCATCAATTTTTGGATCATTCCTTATTCACTCTTATTTGCTTTATCATAACTTGGAATCAACCATAACTATTATTTTTGTTTTTATGATATTGCTACTATTTGCAGCAATGTATTGCCTAATGGCCTAGTCAAGGACCAGTTCTCCATCGTCTTACATATTATAAAAACATGTAGAAAAAAGATCTAAACAGGAATTTAAATGTGTAACAAAGAAAAAACAGAAAGAGTAGACAGAGAGGAGTAAATAATCACAGATGGGATGGTTAGCTTGGAAACTCTTTGAGGTTCTTTTAGAACTTCGATTATGGAGCATATTGAATGGTTAATGCACATATTTTATATTGTATGCTTTCATAAATACATATGTATATATATTATTCAAATTTTTACAAGTAGAAATTTTAAAGCATGTGGATAGACAGTTCCTATATTTAAATCTGTATCTCCAGTCTTCTAATATTTTCTTAGAAACATTTTGAGTAGTAGTCATGAATGATTACACAAAGACAAAAACATAAATAAAATAAAAGTAATTTGGCAGTCTCCTTAATTTCAAACCCCAGAGAAGAAAAATTTTCTTTGCCTAGAAAACATGCAACATGGCTGCAGCTGTATTTCATTCAATTGGAAGTATTCTTTTGGGTTTGTTTGGATTTTTCAAAATGATAAATATGTTTACTTGTTCTAACATTCATTGTGAGATCATTACATTCCTACACTTATGAAGGAATGAAAAAAAGATAACTGTCAATATATGTTTGTGCTTTTATAGGTTAATTAATATGAAAACACAATTGATACAATCCTGAAGAACTCACAGGTTTAAAATAGTGGGTCTTTTTTAACAAAAGGAATAGAATACATAGGAAATGAGTGGATGAGACACATGGCTTTATTTTTTTTTTATTTTCACCAATTCATGAGGTATGTTGGTAAATAAATATTTTGGAAAAATGTTATCTCTGTTTAGTCTTTATTTTCAGCTTATTTTTTCTGTATGTCAGGTACACTGAAGAAACAAATTTCAAAGGGTTGTATGCTGTGTTTTGGTTTTTGACCTTTTTCCATAAAGATCATGGTTTAATACATTCAATTTGCAATAAGTGATATGAGTATCCACCTCACCTAAACATTCTCATTTTAGACCTAAATGACCTCTGTGGAAGATGGGAAAAAAATTAACTGAAAATGAAGCAACGGCACTCATTCTTCCACTGAGAGCTGGAATTAATTGCTTGAGGGGAAACAAGGCTTCATCTGTCTCCCGTAACCTTTTTGGGTTGTCCTGTGTCTAAAGTACTTAAGTGAAGTCTCTTTAGAGACTATAGCACAGAGGAGACAATGAAGGATAAAGAATACAACTAGCCCTATTTTTCTTACACTTTTCCAACCATTTAAATGAATGTAAGAAGTGTAGCCAGTCCTCTATCAGTCACATCATAAAGTGACTTTATTCCTTTTTCTTGCAAAGGATAAAGTTCTCAGAAGGAAATCACACTCTGTGCAACACATATCTCTTTTGTGAGACAATATCACAGAGTCTGGGGAGGCCTTAAAGCCATACCTCATATAATGTCTATCAATTAAATAATATATATGTTATGAATCACCTTTTATCTGTCAGCAATATGCATCTGATATACACTTATTCAAAATATTCATCACCCTCACCGGTGACAGCCATGCTTCATCAAGTTTTTATGCTTTCTCTAATTTATGCTTTTAACACATCCTATTTTATGGTTGTTTAGACAGAGATACTCAGAAGCCTAAATAAGTCTAGAGTTACTAGTAGAAAAAAACCCATAACAACATAGTACATTACTGTACTTTCAAGATGAATGTGTTACAGATACAGAAATGTTATCTCACCTCTTATCAATTCCATTCTCACCTGCTCACAGAATACCGGCAAACCTGTGGCAATGAAGTCTGCCATATATCAACTTCGGAATATTTGCAACACCCTAGATCTTAAGGATCCCATTTTCTTCTGGGAAGTAAAAATTATCTTTTTAACCTGTAACTTTCTATCGGTTTTTTCTCTCTCTGTTACATACTGGAAGTTTCCCTGCAATGAAGTTTTTGAAAGTAAATCCTGTCTTTCTGGACACAGTTCAGCTGAATCTTTTCTCATGCAGTGTGAGTTTTAGGTGTACCATTGGGGATAAATCTGATCCAATAGTTATTCCAATGTTAACTAATTATTAGCATTCCAGTAGTTTCCAAAATTCAATTTAAAAAGCTAGGGGCAAGGAAAAAATAAAAATTAAGCAAACTTTCTCAATATTCTTTACTAGTGAGCTTTTGTCTTATGTCCAGTGTATGGGAATTTTATATTTATTACACATATAGATATATGGGGTAAACCCCCAGATTTTCTTAAGCAAACTTCCTTTCTACATAGTTGCAGAAATAGTGCTGAATCCTTAAGCAATCTCTGAGGATGTTATTTCATTTTCTGCCTCTTTCTCCCCATCCCATCTCTTTCCCCCTGCTATTAACAACAGAGTGACTGGGGGGAGGGGGGGAAGTGAACCCTCTAATACTTTAATTTTAATATTATTTAATAAAACTTCCTTAGTAAAAAAAAAAGTACATTACTTCTGAATTATAAATTTTGCAATTAGTATTTTCTTACATTTTTAAATAAAATCAAATATTCAGGTCCAAAATGTAGCAACATACAGATTTTTTATATTTTTTATATGTTGTCTTTCCTTCAGGTGTTGGAACTTTTTAGTAACTTGAACACTGGAGTAGTTAATTTCCTTTAAGATAACAAATAAATAAACCTGGACACTTTATTGATTCAATCTACCCTATTTCATGTACAATTTCTTGTACATAAGCTTGAAAATATTGAACTTAGGTGCAAAAGTAGCACTACTGTCAAGTTCTCTCAAATAGTGGTGAAGATCCTATTCCAAAAGATCTGAACACTTCAACTTCTTTTTGAGTATGGCCTAAAATGTAACTCTGCACCAACTTCACTAATTGTGTGTGTATGTTAAATACCTCAATCTTTTCTTAAATGGTTCCACCAAATAGACCAGGTAAGATTTAAAATCATACCTTCTCCTAGAGAAAACAGTAATTTTCTTGGAAGCTTAGTAACATAGTTCATAAAACCCTATGTAACTCTGTGTTGAATACTGTCAGTGCTCTTTTGACATGATGATGTATTAAATGTCTCATAGTCTGAGCCACAGAGTGATACCCTCTGTCTCATAAAGGACATGACTAAACAAACTGCTGCTACTACATGAAGAAAAAGAGCCCACATGCATTACTCTTCTAAGATTTGTTTAATTGAAAAACATACGAAAATATATGAGCTATATACATGAATTATAATAACTCCATAAAAGACTGATAAACTTATTTTCTACTTTCAAAAAGCTTTAAAATTATTTTAAGTGTTGTTTCTTTTCATTAAAAAATAATCTGTTTTTCTCTCATAAATATTCTCAACCAAATGATACACTTTCCAGTCACTCTGCCCCCAGTCTCTAGTGCTGCATGGGGTGATTGTGATTAAAAAGTAGCCGTCCTGGCTGCCAGGGCACCGTTGACTCATATTCAACTTGCTATCGACCAGGACCCCCAGGTCCCTTTCCATGGTGCTGCTCTTCTGCATCCAGGATTACCCCATCCAACTTGTCTTTGTTAAACCTCATACAGCTGGTGATTGCCCAGCCTAGACATATCAGAATGTCTAGGTCTCTCTGCAGGGCTTTTCTACCTTTTAGGAAGCCAACAGCTACTCCCAATTTAGTATCATTGGCAAACTTAGTATACTTTTGAATCCTGTGTCCAGATTATTTATGAAGATGTTGAAGAGAACTGGCCCCAAGATGGAACCCTGCAGAACCCCTCCCTGAAAATAAAGGGCCCCTATTGAAGAAAAAAGATATAATTCTCTGTTTATGAAACCTCAACTCTGAGCCTTCCTTTCCTGATCAAAAGAGGCAAACCAAGACAAATCATTAGATGTGTTCCATATGGGATGTAAATCCTGTGCTAGGCATTCAGCAGATATCATCAAATTTAATTAGGGTCTTACTCAGTAGATAGGCTGTCAAATTGAAAAGGTGGAAGTGTGCTTGAACTGCTTGAGCAAGCAGGTTACCCTACTTCTGAAATATCAGAATGTTGTTGCCTTTCTGTAGCCCATTAACAGTGACACTTGAAGATGAAGGGACAGGAAGAGGATGTCACAAAACTCCTGATTAGAGAATGTTAATCCTCACTTTCTTTGTGCGTGTTTAAAGAATGCATTTTCTTTATTGGGTGATTAAGTAGATGGCACCAAACAGAGAATAATATGTAATTTCATTTAACAGTAAAAATCCAGGTTTTTCATAGTGCAACAGATTGTATTTATCTCTATGGTCTAATTAAAAAGTTAAACATTAGCATTTTGTTGCTACCTCAACCACAAAATTATGCAGCTTGAAAAACAATAGTTAAGGGATATCCTAGTGGTTGATATTTCCAAGCGTGACATGAAACATATGCTCCCAGGAATTCAGTCTCCTTGAACCATCATTGTCTGCAGTATGAGCACACACATAAAGATACCTATATATTCTGTAATGCTTGAAGGTCCTTGTGTTCAGTAAACAGCTGGCAAAATACAGACTTGTCAAGAACTATTTTGACAACTTAGTTCCATTTAGCGTGGAGTATCTTTTATTGCTGTCAAGTCAAGGCCTGCATAGTAGCTTCAAGTTTATTCTCTGTTACTTTTCCCCTCTAACAAAGACAATAATTATATGACTTTTCCTTTTTATTTTTTCCCCTTGATTTCTTAGTGCTTATATATGAACATATATATGTGTTTATATATGAACATATATGAACATATATGTGCTGAGGGAAATTTTACTTTTACAGAATATATTTCTATAATCAATTTGCAATATGTTGTTGTGATGAGCTTTCCTGGACACACAGATCACATAAAGTTTAAATTTTACATTTCAAGAACAACATAGTAGAGGACAACTAAAGTGAACTGTCTCTGAAAGTCAAGGGTGCAGAATGCCTCAGAATTGCCATATTGTATTGCCCAGCTAATCTAATACACTGTCTCTGATGACGGGCCAACTGGAATAATCAGAGACAGATGCAGAATATTCTGAAACAAACAAGGAATTACCTGTCCAAGGGAAAAAATTATTTCTATCTGCTGTCATATTGTGGTTAATTTATATCTTAGATTTTATGGGCATATGATAATTTTAAATTATTTTATCCTCTACCACATAACTATGAACTTTCTTACGTTCTGTATAAAATTCTTATAGGTAACAGTACTCCTCTTGATGCAGTATTATTGTCTGGCAATGAATCACATTAGTCAATTTTGTGTCAAGTAAAATTAAATTATCTTTTTTCAGTTTTAAATGTATTGCCCTTGACTTCCATTGATTGTTCAGGTTCCCAGTTTATCTTGTCAGCAATATTATTATGTAATGTGACATAAAATAACAGCATTTTCCTACTGTATCATCTTAAAATATAGACCCCCCACTCTTGTTTTCTTTTTTTCCTACGCTCTAGTAGAGCTCTTGGTGATTACATCTGGTATCAACGTTATGTTCCTACTATGAAAAGGCAGAGAAGAACAATGCCTTAAATAGTCCAAAATAGCTACAAGTCTGTCAAATATAGGCAAGGGATATAATAATATCTAATCCATTTTTCATTATCAAGTGAGGTGGCAGGTAAGTTGTAGAAATTATAAATTAAAGTTTTCTTCATTTTTTTCTGCTCCATTTAAATGTAAATTTGCCTTGTTTTTCCTTAAAATTCTAACTGTGAAGACAGTAGTTTCATATTCAATCAAATAACTTTTATCTGAGACATTCTGAAATTCAAAGGTTATGGACCTTGAGGTAATGTGTCCAAAGAAGGTCTACATTTAGATGAGGGCAGAACATAATTGCTAAGGATTTAAGAATAGAATAGATTTCCTGCAGGAGGTGGCAACCTAGCTATAATTTATTCTCTTATCTATCCTTCTTCCCTACTGTTTAAATAGCATGGCAACAATGGAATTAGAGTTGATATTTATGGAGTAAAAGTTTCATTTAGTTTCTTTATTATTCCTATCTTATTTTAGGATGCTACATATAATTCTTGGAACAGAGATAAAACTCGAATACCTACACCTATTTTTTTTTTAACAGACAAATAGAATTCTAAATAAACACAGTCTGGAAGGGTCTTTTCTAGAAATATAATAGAACTTGTGTTGCTGATTTCCAGGGCAAGAAAGTCAGGATAGTTAGATTTGTATATTTAAGCTAGGTGGAATCTATTTACTACTTGATTATTCTGATGGTAACTACTTATTGCTGAAAAGTAAAAAAAGCTGTGGATGTTGTCAAAAGAAGTAATGGCTTTTTTAGGAGACCATGGTATATTTTGATTAGAATGTTAAACCTGTAGTTTGAATGAAGGTAAATAATTTTGTTCATACTGTTTCTTAATCCAAAGAAGCAAAAAAAGGATCAAAATATTAAGAACAGATTATAACAATAACTGAATTCTCAACAGAATCACAAAGTCATTGTTTGTCACCCAGACATACAGATGAATTTTAGAATACTTTATACAGATATTGATTACAGCGCTCTCCAGAGAGTGAACAGAAAAAAAAATCGCCCTATTATTGAAGACACATTTAAAAATCTATTTGACTGCATCTCTTCTTTTATTTTCATTCCTTTCAGAGAAGTTTCTGATAGTGTAAAATTAATATCTTCAATGGCTTAGTCCACTGGAAGACACAGTCAGAATTACATAGCAGATGTCACCAAATAATAATAATAGCAATAGGCATATAGTTCTGAACTTAAAAGAAGGGTGTGTGTAATCACTCGTGAAATATATTTTCTACAAAGTAGTAGATTTTAATTTTAACATAGTCTAGTCATACAAAAATGGAAATAATATTGTCAAGACAGCTATATTTCTGTCTACAGACTGAAATCTCCAATACCTATTGCTTTTTCTTTTGTATATAAAACATGCTGTATTCAAAGGCAGAAAGCAATGGGACAATTACTTTTGTTTTAAAATACATGTGATACTCAACACCTGAGCATACTCTTTCTTTCCCTCTACTATTTTTTTTTGTTCTTTTGAACATCAAATGATTCTTTTACACATAAACATGGATTTCCTCAATCTTCACTCTGACTGGTAGGATCACTGGTAATTTTCTGGCATAACATGCTTTTCTACTAAAAAAAAATAAGTTCTCATGAGTAAAATTAATGTCTTGACAATAGTGATCTCCTAAGCATAATAATCGGTGGTCTAAAAGAAACTATTGAGCTATTAGAGAACTCATTTAGGATTGAAAAACAGCTTCAGAGTCTGTTCCTCCTTATTCTAGTCAAGCATTTGAGTGTCAAATTTCCACACTTCCAAATAGTAGCCTGGCTTTCTAGTAGTTGTTATTCTATGAAAACCTTTGATATCATTGTCTCCCTGTAGAAGTGTTCTATTTTATAAAAAAAAAATTAAAAAATTAAACCTTGTCTGAATTAAGGTCACAAACCTCTAGTATTTCCTATAGATAATTATCTATTTGAATACCAAATTCAGGAAAATGAAAATTCTGACTCTTTCCCTCTTGAACCTTCTAAAAATATGCAAATTTTTGTGGGGACATTTTTCAAATGTGAAAGGAATACATAAACAAATTCAAACAAATTGCTATACAGTAGCAAAGACTCATACAGACACATACTTTTAACCCATTGCAAAAAAAGAGCTTGCTTGTTCTTTCAGTGAAAGGAAACAATAAACCTCTCATTTTTCTTATTTACAGAGGCACATGGTAATTACTATGGAGTAGCTGAAACAGTGTAAATTGGCACCCTTATTCACTGTGAGTTAATAATTTAGTGTGATTAATCATTTAGTGAAATAAAGACTGGGTAGGTGGCTACAAAAATGGCAACACAGTATTGTATTTCATAAATATTGTCTACATCAGTATATTTCAAAATTGGATACAATTATTAGTCCTAGATTAGATGTTACTAAAACTAAAACACCCAGATCCTTGAATGAGAAATCAAAAGAAACTGCAAAATTGATATGCTGCAAGATATGGTGTTAACTAAAGTAAAAATAAAACTGATGGCTGCTAATTTGGTGCTCTTTGTAATAGGCAGTTTCTCTACCAGCTATCAAAACCATAGGGAATACTAAGGAACCTTGAGAAGGTTCAGACTTCATTCTGAACTGTAAAGAAAACTAGAAAGTACTTATTTATTTAGAGACCATATGCTGTCTGAAAAGAACTGTACTGTCTAAGTTGTTTTTGAGTTAAAAGAACACATATGGTTAGAAATATTGCTATAATATAGATCAGGCTGACTTTCAGAGACATGGGGCAGAAAGACAACACTCTTGCGAGGAACTCAGGACTATATCATGAGCTTCTGAGTTTACCTTGTTGATGATTACTGTTACCATAGCAACTTCCAAGATCCTTGCACCTAGAAAGACTGTCCTTGGAATCCTCTCATCTCTGAAGGGTAATAAAACAAATAGGCTCAGTTTTATGCATATTTTATTTAGATTTCTACTTATAACTTAGTGATCCCTCTTTGTTAACTGAAATGAATATTTCATGAAAGTCATCTGACAAGTGTCATCCTGCAATGGGCACTCATTTTATGGTGTTACACTCTCGTCCAGAAGCTCCACACTTTTACTGGTTGCACAATTTAGTTTTAGACTTCAAGAGATTTCACCCACATGAACCCATACAAAGTCTTAGATTCTTTGATACCTTGAGTTCACATCCGGAGAAAAACTACACATTTTTCTCTAAGAGATTTCTTTTAATTTGGTAAGCAAGTACATGCTTTGGCAAAAAAGGCTTTACAGAGATAACATGCAAACCAAGGAAAAGCATTTTGCTGTAACAGCCAGTACAAAGAACCCAAGGCACAAAAGTATTGCACTTAATAGCAAGTGACTAGGCAAGCGCTAATCTAAACTTAAGTGAAATACAGACAAGAGGCGTTTGTGTTACCCACAAGGTAAAGGAAAGAGAGATTAAGAGAAGAAAGAATAAAGAGAGAAAGAGAGGAGAGAGACATATTAACCACTCTGGAGGTCACATGTTGACAGGTCAGGAGGGTAGAGGCCAAGGGAAGATGGAGACCATGTGCACGTCCATTTATAGACTCTGGCTATTGTGGCCACTCCCTCTAGGTGGGACTTTTGGTTCACTGCCACTCACTGTCCCCCTAGTCAAAGCAAGGGGTTCCAGAGACAATTAGAGGCTCCAGGGAGTGTGGTGTGGTTGGGTCACCGGGCGGACCTTACTGACAGCCCAGCCACATGGCTTTCCCTGCCATGTGCTCTGTGTGGGTGCAGCCATGTGGGCTACAGGCTTAGGCCTAGCCCTTTCCTCTCCCATCGCCCCCAGACAACATGATTTATTAGACTAGTGAGATACAAATCCGGTCTCTGAGGTATGGACCACATATCTGAACTGAACGGCATGGGTATTTGTAGCGGTTTATGTTACAGGAAAAGTGCTGAAAGGCATTCTGGGACTTGTAGTCCCCTGGTACTCTATTGCACATGCTCAATGGAGTGCTCAAATGTGATTGGTTGAGAAGGTCAGGTTATGACGTGTTATGGTTTGAACTGCATTATGTAAGCCCTTGTTGTTCTTAATAAATTTGATTCTGTTGCTTGCAGTGTGAGTGGCTGAGTCTGTGCCTCCATGCTGCAGGTATTCAAATTCAGTGCCTTAAAGTATCCTAATTATCTGCCTTCTAAAATACTGAAAGGGCAAAAGTCTAGATTTGTGGTAAAGTCATACTCTTTTTCTTTATTTATTAACAGATTAGAAACAGTACAGATTAGAAACAGTACAGTACAGTACAGATTAACAGATTAGAAACAGATGGCAACTTCCCATCATATTTTTTCTTCTGATTTGCTGAATGGCAATCTTGATATATAGTGTCAATGATTATTCATCACAAGTTTTCAAATAACTCTTGGATGAGATATTCACATTTGACACCAGAATTAGGATTTCCAAAGATTTCTTCTTTAAAAGTAAAAATACTGAAACCCTGATTTATCAATTTACTTATGTCTTCATTTCAATAGTTAAAACAATCTGCAAATGAAGGCACATAACTCACCATGAGTTCAGAGCCCCTTGTTTTAAAAATCTTCAGGAAGTATGTTTCTAGATCTATCATCTAATGTTGTTTCTTAGCCTATAAACGTCCAGTATAAATCCTGTTGCAGAAGTCAGAAGACCACATTTTAATGTTAATATAATGTTTTAAAAAGCCCCAACAGAACATGAAGAGGAAGTCAAAACCACACTACAGGAATCAAAGACATATCAGTCACTGTCAATCCGAAAAATCGGTCCGAGAAACTGCTCAGAGACCTTTTATCTTTAAGCAGCAAGGTATTTGTTTATTCAATGTTGAGAGCAAGCCAGCTCACGCTGGACAAACTTGCTCAAAGGCTTCACACAAAATCAGCATTTTTATACAATCTTCAGATGTGATTAAATGCATATTCAAGTGATTACAACATCTATCTATGCATATTAATAATAGGTGGAGTATAGGTGGAGCTCAGGCGGGGCTTGGGGGTGGTGCTTCTCTTGGCCCTCAATACTGAGGGTACTTCCACTCTTCCTCCATGGGTCTGGGGCCTTAAACTCATCTTCCTCAGCTTGACCTTCCTTCTCTTCCATTGTTCTTGACCCGC
This sequence comes from Pipra filicauda, assembly GCF_003945595.2. Classification (NCBI taxonomy): domain Eukaryota; kingdom Metazoa; phylum Chordata; class Aves; order Passeriformes; family Pipridae; genus Pipra; species Pipra filicauda. The sequence goes on from NW_024104425.1 coordinate 865,732, forward strand.
TCACTGAAGCTTGGAGAAAGCCCTGGCTCCCGGCCTATTTCTTCTATTCAAATGTCTGCCTTATCCTACTGCATTTCTAATTTATCACCTCTAGGCCTATTACATGTTCTTGTACTATTCTCTTAAGCTTTGGTCCAGTAAGTAGAACAGAACAAGCACAGATTGTTTTGGATGTTGGTAGCTTGTTAGCAGGCCCAAATTTCTTAGTTAACTCTTTTGGGTCTGGCCTCCTGTTTCAACTGAGACCAGTAGACTCCCATGACCCTATTATAGCATGTTTACTGAACCTGGTATTTGTTTTAACCTGTTTCAAACTAGCCTTCACAGAGCAAAGAGACCTTTATTATTGTGCTTGACTGCATTTAAAGAGACAGAACAGAGATGTTCTGAGAGGAAAAAGGAACTTAGTTAAACCAGTTGAGCCTCCAAGGGGGAACCTGTATGGACAACGCAGCTGAGCCTTGTATTGTTTTCTCTTTCTAGAACAATACCGGGAATGATGCCAGCACACCTGCACTAGAAATCAAGTTTGTCATGAAAGGACTGCTTATCCTTCTTGTAAAAGTAATCATGGCCAGTATGAACATAAGGTACATAAGCTTGAAACCCCACTTCTTCCACAAGGTGGTAACTATAGACAATTCTGCACTGTATATACTCAGTTGGGGATGAAATTACTATGGCAGCAATTATAAGGTAAGGAGATGAGGGCACTCAACTTACTATGTGTCTCTTCTAATTGTTTTCCTGTTGTTCTAACAATCCATTAAATCTTCATGCCAGTTGCAGAGTTCTATTTCCATTTCACATTAAAAACTCTTCACCTGCTAGTTTTGCTGAACATTATCCTTAGATGAGTTCCTATTAGAAATAAGGGATCGATTTGTTTACAATAATAGGACTTCTTACTGAATTTCTCAATGCCATGTACTCTCAGCACAGAAAAGCTAAGTAGTACCAGGGAATGATCCTGGGAAGCTGAGCTGTGTCAGGTTTGTTGCTAAATTAGTAGTGTTTGGAATGCTTTTGTCTAGTGATGGTCACTAATCCACCAGTTTATGAGTTTTGCTTGTCTGTTAGCGTGGGGCTATTTTGATTAAGTGGTTTCAATGCATCTGTTCCATTTTAGATGAGAACAGAGTTTAATAGCATGATTTTTGCTGTGCTGGTTGGCTTCAGTGCAAGTTGGCTTCAGTGTAAGAATATGATTGAGTTCATTTGATTAAGTAGCAAAGACATACACTGGGCATCTATGAAAGGAGTGAGTCAAAGCTGTCTATTCTCCTTGACGCTTCTCCCTGTGTCCATACTACCAAATGCATATTTTTCATTAAGTATTTTAGAAAGTAGTCTGAGTTCAGGCTGCTTACAAATTATGGGAAGATATGCTGTCACATCTAAAAGAGACTTTTCAGAACAAAGCACTTGTCTTCTTGACAATATCCAGGCAACTGTTTTTTTAAAACAATACAATATGGAAGAAAGGTAAATGTTATAAGTGTTATTGCATTTAATAACTATTGATGGCTAGACAACATTTATGGTACTAAGATATTCATCTAGATTTTTTGCCCAAGAGGGGAATACAATACACATTGGTATGTGGGTAGGTTTCCCACAAAATTCTTATAACAGCAACTCTAGAAACATGATGCTGAGGAAGAACTGCCTTGGCTAATCAAATAAAATGCAATGGAATTAAATGTAGGTAGATTTAAAATACCATCCCTCTGCAAAACCTTAATGTCCAACTCTAGGTTGCTTTACTTGACTCAGATTTTGGTCCTGATCTTCTGATTTTGAGTTCTCTGGTAGCCTTTCTTCACAATACATAGCTGTTGAAAAGGAAGGATCCTCTGTTTTTTTCCCACATATATTTTTATCCAGTAGATCATTCATTTGATACTTTTTCTGGATGTGGATATTTTAAAGCTATTTTTTTGACATTGCACACTATGTTTGAAGCAAGAGTGAGCCTCCTTTTCCATGAAACCCAACCCTGTGCTTGTCATATAATTTATTAATTTCAGGTAGACATACATTTATATTGAATCAGAAAGTTTATGCTAAAGGCCATTTATTATATTTCCTTCTGCTCTCAACTGTGTTTTCAAATTTCTACCAAATAATTTTCTATTGAGTTTTCCTATTATATCATATTTTCAGTGCTCCAATATTGCCATCCATATGCATGTTTATTTTACTCAAAGTGTAGTCTCACCTAGGAAGACCTAAATTTTTTGTCATCCCAGCCAAAGCTATGAAAACAAAACATAATGAATCTCTCTTCTCATTTTGTGGGAAAAAAAATTATTTTCTACTAGAAATCCCTTGTTCTTGTAACATCCAAGGCTTTAATCTTCATGACAAAACTAGTGCAAATTTTTAATTTGCTAGACTGGAAGAAAAAAATGAAATCTTCAAAGGCAACAGACTGGGTGTTTTGTTTGTTTTTTAACATACATAATATATTTTTTGAGTGTAGTTATCTGAAGCCCTGTTTGACTTTTTTCTTCCTTGTAAATTCTCATCCAAGTAAATAAACATAAAAACGCAAATAATGAAATCTTTACATAATACTGAATCATTAAACCTCCATTTTAGTCACACACAGAATTAAGGAAAATGAGGTATAATATATATAATCTCCTATGGAAAGAACTTGATGTGATGAGAGGTGTATGAATGTTGTTAATATTGATCTATTCTTTTCAAGTAGGTTGCTAAGAAAATACGTACATTCCAACACAGATTAATTCTTTTTTATTACAAACACAGTAGCTGAATTCACTGCCAGACTACAACAGGACAAAAAGTTTCCCTGAATTTGTGGCCGGCAAAGGGTGATTGCAGCTAGCAGCTACTCGTATACTGAAAGTGAGATAATTGGCCCTAACTGTGCTGAATTACTGTGAATAAGCACCTGGGCAAAGCTGCCAGCTGGATAGAAAAAGCAGTCCTGTGCAAATACTAGTGCTGAACTGAAACTTGTGTAAAGTATGTAAGGTTGTTTTTATCTTTAAAGTGGATTGTTTAATAGAGATCAGGGCATAAGAATAAATGCTGAGAATATATTGATTTTCAGTTCTAACTTTTCATGTGGTTTTGCCATGGTGAATATTCTTTATGTCCTTCCCTGGTGTTATGGAAGAATAGTCTTTTTCTTTACAATATGGTGCAAAATTACTTTTATGTTCTTCTTTGTACTGTTAACTTAAGGACCCTGTATTTCTTCACAGATTGCTGTTACTTGAATTTTTGCCATCTGATGTTGAAATCCAGAAGCATATTTGGGAAAAACTGAAGTATGGCTTTTTATTACTGTGAAATTTGTAGTGGCATCTAGTACCAAAAGAAGTTTACATCTTTTATGCATAAAAATGTTTAGAATATTAACCCATAATGTACATTACAGTAATAGCACTCATACACTGCAATTTATTGAAACAATGTTATGTTCCAGCAGAAATATAGCTTAAGTTGATCAGATATACTGAGGGAAGTCAGTGACTGTGGCATATATCCAAAGTACTGTATGTAAAAAAGTTATTATTTTTGTGTTTATCAGAATGTATGTAATTTGATATATATTTTGTCAACTAATTTGATGTTGATAGTTGGTGGATTTCAATAAGAATAAAATTAGCAGCCAGTGGTGAAACCCAGCAATATATCCAGTTGGAGGCCTGTCACTAGTGCTGTTCCCCAAAGTTCAATACCAGGCCCAGTATTGTTTAACCTATCAATGACTTGGATGAAGGGGTAGCTGCCTCCTCAACAAGTTTGCTGATGACACAAAGCTGGGGGGAGTGGCTGATACCCCAGAGTGCTGTGCAGCCCTTCAGAAGGGCCTCAACAGATTGGAGAGATGGGCAGAGAAGAACCACCTGATATTCAATAAAGGCAAATGCAGGGTCCTCCACCTGGGGAAGAATAATCCCATACACCAGTACAGTCTAGGGACCAACTTGTTGGAAAGCAGCTCTGTGGAGAAGGACCAGTGGGTCTGGTGGACGACAAGCTGTCCATGATCCAGCAGTGTGTCCTTGTGGCCAAGGACAATGATATCCTTGGGTGCATTAGGAACAGCATTGTCAGCAGGTCGAGGGAGGTGATCCTGCACCTCTCCTCAGCCCTAATGAGACAAATCTGGAGTGCTGTGCCCAGTTCTGGGCTCCTTAGTATACGAGCTCCCAGAGCAGGTCCAGTGGAGGGTAATAAAGATGATTAAGGGACTGGAGCATCTCTCTTATAAGGACAGGCTGAGGGAGCTGGGCCTGTTCAGCCTCAAGAAGAGGCATCTGAGAGCAGACCTCATCAATATCTGTAAGTATTTGAAGAAAGGATGTTAAGAGGATGGAGCCAGACTCTTCTTGGTGCTTGCAATTTCAGTTTTTATTTGGTATGTGGATTTATTTTTATATGTGCTGAACAAAAGATTTCTTTTTTATGTCACCTGTTTTCCTCTCTATTTAGGACGCTGAAAAAAACCCTACCAGGTAATGCAGAGTATATGTATAAATAAATCACAGGTTGATCTGCATTTATGTAGAGATAGCACTTAAAAATTTTCACAATCTCAACAGTAATCACATGAAAATTTGTCAGGCAGAAGAAGGGACATGAATATTTGAAAATTAGTATATGATTATCACACAAATATGTGTGACTTAACCAGAACCATTATCAAGTATGACTACCAATATGTGGTATTGCCTCTATGCCTGTCTGCTTGCATATAAAAATGATTTCTGACTTCTAGATTTTGAATGGATTATTTTACTTTTCCAGTCTTCCATTTAATTCTTATGAATACTGTCCATCCAGAGTGTCCTTCAGCAGCAAGTTTGAGAGATCTATTATCTATTGCATGAATAATTTTTTTTCAAGCCAAGTTTTTGAAACCTAACTCCAGCTATTTGCATTTGTCATCCCTGACTATTTATGGGTGAAAATTAGGGAACACTGATCTCTGTTCACTTTCTCTGGTCTCCTTTTGATTTTGTATTTCTGTCATACTTCCCTCTCAGTAGTCACCATGCTGAACAGACTTGGGCTACATATCTGGTTTACTGTACAAAAGGTGTTCTATAGTTCTGAACACTGTTTTTCTCTGAGATTTTTCTCTTCCTACTCTCTTTTTTGAGATGGGTAGAACAGGATTTCCATGTATTCAAATTAAGACTCTATGGACTGAATTAATTATTTCTCTTTTGTTCTTTGTTTCTTTCCTGATATTCCCAGTATTTGATGAGTTTTTTCACTGTCACTGAGAACTGAGATAACCTGCCTAATGTTGACTTGGAGATTTTGTTCCTGAGCAGTAAATCAGCTCTGACCCATAATTTTATATGTGAAAATAAGATTTTTCTTCCTTGTGTTTATTTTTTTACTTATGTTTATTGAATTTCACATATACTTGGATCCCTCGGTCCCTTAAATTTATGTAGTGTTTCTACACACCTTCACAATCTGTCCTTATCCTTACCGTTATTAATAATTGAGATCAACTTTCTGCTCATTCCCTTTTCCGGGTCATTTGTGAATATGCTAAACAACATAGACCCCACCACAAATCTCCAATGTATTCCACTGGTGATCTTCCTTTAGTAGAAGACATGACCATTTACTCCTGCTTTTGATATCCAAAATTTTCATCAGCCAGTAAATCCTCTGTGTATTATTTGACTTTTCTGTGGTGTGTTTAAGGCTGAACTGAGAAAAGATAGAGAACAAAAAAGTATAGGCATATGGCACACATCTACAAAAAACCCCCAACACCCTCTATTCTCCAACAAGAAAACAAAACTATTAAGAGCAACCAAAAACCCTTCAACAATATTTGTGAGCACACGCAACTCACTTAAAATCCATGGAGCTCCATACACAAATGGCAGAAAATTCAACCACTTGGTATGAAAATAAAAACTTTGCAGAAGGTGTTAGTATGGGTGGTTTTTTTCCTTTTTTTACAGGTTAGGATAATTTTCAACTATGGAGAACTTCTTCAGATCAATTTTAGGACAACAGTTAAAGAAATTCTTCCTCCCAGAGTTCACTGTGGAGAATGGAAGATAAAAAATAAAGACAAAAATGGAGGTGGAAATATTTATATATACAATATTAAGCTTAAGCAAATGCAGTGAAAATTCTTCATTCTGGTCCTTTGGAAATAATTAATTTTTTCTTGGTGATCAAAAATAACTTGCAAGAAGGCATTAACTTACCATGCCAAGAATTCAGAAGTCAAAGACGAAAGCTTAAAATTGTCCCTCTAGTTGAAGTCACAGAGATGTTCATACAAAAAAAAAAAACATAACTGTTTCTACTTTTTCATCCATGGCAACTATTTTTATAGGACTGTTTTGCTGGAAAAAATATTTAAAACCCTCCTAAATTCCAGGGTATTTTTAGTTTTTGAGCTTGGTCGGACCTTCAAATATACATAAACTGGCTGCAATAAGAATTTTTCTAACTGATTACTTCTTGCTGTTATTTCATTCTTTATATATTTAGCTCATAAGACATTTATATTCAAACATCATCTGGTGCCATGGGCATGGAGGGTAGATCTAAATGCCCTCTACTACTACTAAGGTTGAATCCTAAGTGCTATAAGTGGTTTTAGCAGCTGTCAGTGATATCATACAAAGTATCAAAGACATGGAAGATGACAGACATGAGGTTCTTCATAAAATCATCTCCAAATGAATATATAAATCTTTACACACATAACTTTCTGTTGCTAGCAAGCTCATATGTATGACCTGTACATGTTTTGCTTTGTCCACAAACAGATTCAGTTGGAGACAGGGAAGTTAGAATGAAGGAAATTGGTGGTGTTCTGCACAAATGTTTTAAATGCTCTTCCTTTATGCAGGTTTCAGAAGAGCTGGGTAGGGATGTCAGACAGAGATTTTATGTCTTGTGGCCTGACTAATAATTGAAAAAAAGAAAAAGGAACCTTGTTTTCAAAGCTGGTGTTTCATGTTTCCATGGTAACCAGAGCATTCACTGATATCAAGGTTTCTATTTTGTTATCTTTTAAAACTCATTTTTATTGTTAGCATATTTCCCATGTTTTGACTTAAAAGTGATAAGTTGTAATATTTACTAAATTATATGATGGATGTCTCAAGGGACCACGCTATAAAGAATATTTGTTTAATTTCATGGGTATTGTTTAGGCACATAACAAGGAGCAGGGGGGGGAAAAAGAGAAAGGTTTGATTTCTGAAAAAAACACAGCTCTACAATAATTGCAATCTAGTTAGACCATTCATACTGGGAGTCCTATGTTTACAGTGTCTCAGGGTTAAAGCGTTTGATCAAAAGGCCAAACACATTATCATGCTATTACTGGTAGCAGGGTCATGGGGAAAAATAAAGCTCCCAATCTTCATTATGTGCAAAGAATCTGCCATTGTTGCCTTCTGTTGTTAGTACGAACGCAAAACTGTCACCACTTAGGAATGTAGTACAAATTTTATTTTTCTGTCTGTTCTTTCTTATTTTTAAGATGTCTAATATGTAATCTTGAAGTTCTGAGTTACTAAAGAAATACCTTTTTTATCCTTATCTTTTCAACTACTGAAATTTGAGAATAATGCTGATGAATTTTTTTTTAATACTCCGGCTTTTTTAGAAGATACATTGACATCAATCACATAAGGGAGATTGTGTGACAGAAGGCTGTTATGAATTTCAGGACTAATTCAGAGACAATGGCAATAAATCTCTGAAGGGACAGGGGCTTCCTTTGTTCTGAAATTACTACACTAGTTCCTATAAAGCATAACTCCCATCTTTGATATCTCCTGGTCTTCCTTTCTCTGTATAATACCTTTTATGAATACTTTACTCAGGTGTGTTCCCTCATTCTGCAGGGAGTCAAGATGTTAAAAGGCATTTTGACACCCTATGACATTGGGCATTCCAGTTGGATATTGTGTTGATAAATTTCAATTAATTTTTGACTCTAGATTAGAGTTTCTTTATATATTTACTACTGGCTTATTCAGCAACAGAAACAAAATATCAGAAACATGAAGAAAGTATTTATTAGAAAAATATAAATCCCCTTGATATACAGTAGACTTAGGGATAACCAGGCTTTCATTGTATTTTTTTTCTTGGTGATAGGTTGTTCCTATGTCACACACACTAAAAAACACTTTATTCCTCTTCCACATTGTCTTCAAATACAACTTCTTTCCGAGGACAGACATGGGTGATTACTATGTGTGAGCTGTGCAGTCAATCAAGTCAGTCATGTTCCTTTTCTACACAGAATATATGCTATGATAGCTGCTGTTTTTATTTACACTGAAGGAACCAGTGTTTATGTGTTTTCACTCATGCTTCCTTTTTGAGAAACATTTTTTTAAACATGGCTGTGTCAGTGTTTACACTAAAAAACCTGAAACTAATATACATGAACTCACAATGTGTCTCAGTTTAAAGAGACTGGAGTGTTTTGCTAAGGAGCTGTGAGGTAGACCAAATTCCTCTCTCTCAGCAATTTTAAGTCCGAAATTAAGAGGCTCTAATCGAGGAAGTATGGAAAAAGGAAGAAATAACAACCCTTTATTAAAGTATATATGTATATTGGCAAAAACAGTAACAGAACACAAAAACAACTAAGCAATAATCCTGTACCCAAAAGTCCCCCTCAAAAAGGAAACAGTCTGATATTCTCTGTCCTCTAGCGCGATTCTAATCACGGTGGGCAGGAGCGCTGTTGGATCACTGGAAGTGCAGAGCCGGCAGTTGCTCAGTGTTGGTCGGCAGGGGCGCTGTTGGGCTCCGGCTGTCGCTGCGTGGGGGCCCTGGATCACGGGAGAAGCCAGAAAATGGAGATTTTTCGCCCCACACCGAGGAGGGGAAGGGGAACAGGGGAAAGAAGGGCGGTTTCCTTCCCACTAAACTCACACTGTCTGTGGCTCGCTGTGATCAGGACTCCCCCTTTTTCGTCAATGAGCACAAACTCTCCGATGAATTCTGAACAGATTCGGGCTGGGAACAGGGCAGCACACAGGCAAGCTGAGGCTGGAGAGCAGCCAGATGACCAGGTCGAGAGCAAAACGGCCTCTGAGATTGTCCAACACACCTTGCCCCCATTCAAGCAAAAAGTGAAGTGTCCCCAGTTTGCAAGGAGAGGAGGAGAAAAATCTCCTCTCCCCTCCCAGCAGTTTTGGCTGGGCCATTAGTCTGGAATGCAGGTTGTCCAGCTAGTTCTTTTGTATAGTTAATTACCCCTTCCCCCTCCTCATTCAACCTCGTTCTCTTACAGTGGGACAGGGGAAAGGAAAATTTCTGCTTGGATTTTTAGAACAAGTAAACCTATGACACCATGTCAGAGTACAAAGCATTATTATTATGATTATTACTATTATTGTTATTATTGCTATTATTGTTCTTATCATTATTTTCTAATAATAGGCCAGATGTTATCATCAGATCATGTCTGTTACAATATTGTGATTGCTGAGGAGATCTTCAACTTAGAATCATGTGATTTGCTTGAAATTGGGCTGGCAGATTTTTATATTTGTCTTATTAGGTCCTAGTTCAGCAACTTGCTGCAGCCACACAACACTCTCTCCTTATGCATATGTACTTAATGATGTATGTAACAACATATGTATTAATATATTCATGTGGTAGTTGTAAAGCTTTTTTGGTGTTTAATAAATGAAAACAATCTTGCTTCTGAAATTCAGAGATGAGACCTATCTAACAGTCAATCAGAAAGGCAAATTGTTAAAAAAATTGATTGAGAATAAGAAAATTTAAAATGGCTACAAATGTGATATCATGTAGAAACAGGGACCTTGCATGTCCACTTGGGTTTATTTTCCAGTTTTTCTGTCCAAACTCTTGCAGAGAATTTATCATTAAAATAATAGAAAACCAGACAGATTGGCATCTTTTTCTGTATCAGTTGCCAGCTTCTTTTTGAAATAATCATTAGTTTAACTTTTCCTGTATCAGCCTGCACAGTGTTTCATAGTCTGGAAGTGGTATGATCTGTATCAATTTTAAGCAGTCCAAGGTTTCAAACCTTTCCTTTGGGGAAAATTGATGATAATAAAATTGAGTGACTTTCTTGATGCACTATAATAACGCATTATCTGTTGGCTTCTGAAGTTTAAATGCTTTAATCACATTTAAGCTTTTTTACGGGTTTTGTTCCTTCAACATCAGGTGTTTTATAAATATGTTATCTTATTTTGCTATACAAGGCTTTTAAAAACTGTAATTTTCAGCACTAACTGCAGAGTGAGGAAGATTGCTAATGTTCTGATAGCAATATAAGTCATAGAAGAGAGCTCTTCTTGAGATCTAGTCATCACCTTTTAAATATACTCCTTAAAGAAAAAACCCAAATTTATGATTGAAAGAAAAGAGGTGAAAGAGTAGAAGAAGGACAAATACAGGAGATGAACAGCATAATGACAGGGTAGGTGATGAAAGAGAAAGGAATAGCTAAACTGAACACATGAATGAATACAAACCCTGGGGTAAGGTCAGAAATAGAAAGCAAAACAAATAAAAAACTCTAGACTGCTACCTTGAAATTTTGAACGTTTTTTCACAGCAGATTTTGCCTTCCATTTGGTATGCATATTTTGAAAGCATTACTACAATTATATGTGATATACCATCGGATGAAAATCTAAATTTATTCATTGTATGCAGCATTCTCTGTTGGATTCAAAGGATGATTAATCAACCTTGTAGAAGTTATCACAATAAGGAGCAGTGAATAGGGTGAAAAAACAGTGAAGTGACCTTGAATAGCTTTTAGTATTTTAAGTGAAAAATCAGATAATTAAGAAAGGTTTCACTCCTCATAAACTTTCATTAAGAGCTAGTGGCCTTAATGGTTATTGGACTGAAATGTAAAGCAATCATAGTAATCTCTGGTGACTGTGGTAAAGAAGGTTAGGATGGGCTAAGTTTTGCTTTCTTAAAAAGTGAGTAATGTAACATAGGAGAATTGAAGGAGGAATTACATTTCAAGGTTCTTACTAAAGGCATAGAGGACAGTTCTGCATTCACAAATGACTGAACTAAATAGGACATAAACAGGTCTTAGAATGCTAGGTTCAAAAGATATTCAGCTTCAGGAGGATGAAGGCAAATAGTTTTTTTAATTTCAGCCAAATAATTGAACACAGTTGTTAAATTTATATTAAAAAAAAAAAAAAACAAACCCAAAACAAACCATCGACCAAACCCAGAAAACTGAATTGATCTAAGGCAGATGAAAAGAAATGAGAAAAAAACCCATATCTAAAACTCTGAACCAAAACTAAGCTATTTCCTGTATATATACTGTAGAATTTTTTCAAAAAGTGAAATGTTGTACATGATAAAATACAGATATTAACAAAAAGTTTGTTCAGTGGAAGTCTACATATGATAGGTAGAAAGAAATATTGAGTACGAACAAAATAAGAATACATCCCAACTGAATATTTGTGTTTTGTTTTAATGAACCTAATAAATGTGAATAATACATGAAACAAATTAGGCAACATTCTTGGGTTCTTAAATTATAAAGAAGAAAAAATTGTGATAGAAAACCAAAGTGACTTCTATCAGAAAAGATTAGAAGATGGTTTTACTTATTGTTGCAGAAAATGCTGTTCCCCGCTGTGAAACTTTGGGTCAGCTAACAAGAGGATGGGTTAAGATACACTGCATGTAGTCTGCTTTTGTGACTTGATTCCAATACATCATACATAATCGAATAGGTTTTTGTAGGAATTCTTTATCAACTGGATACTGTTGTTGTTCAGAAAAGATGGGGCAGAATTAAAAGTTCAGTTGCATTTATAGTCTGTTGAGAAAGCTTTCCTTCATCTAGTGTTTTCTCTTGACTGCCTATTAAAGTCTAGAATAAAGTGAGCTCAGAAATTTTTCATGTAGAGAAGTTATTTTGCAGTGTGCCTTTTTCTGATTAAAGCATTGCTGATCTCATTCTTTCTTTTCCTTCTTTTTCTGTCTCTTTCATTCTTTTTCATTCTTTCTTTGACAATCTTATTACTCTCCATTTTATAAAGCCTGCTTCTTGTTAGAAATCTTTGGTATGTAGCACCTAAAAGCTGGGCAGTGAAAACACACAAATTTGTCTTTGTTCCAATTCAATAGTGTTTTTTTAATAAAGAAAATGATGTTTTGGGGAGAGAGGGGTATATTACTTTTACTGCTTTTCTTACATTTCAGGAAGACAAACATTGCACCAGTAAGTCTGCCAACAAGTTGTTTAAGAGACAGGATTCCTTTGACTGCTTGTCATGAACAGTGTTGACATCAGTCGATACCTATAACAGGTTGTGATTTTTGCTGACTTATGTTTTGTTGTAGAGCTGAAATGAACTGTATTTTATTGTGCATATACAATACATCAACTGTCATCATATACTCCACCTTTTTATCTTTGGTTAAGTGCGAGTAGATAGACAGAAATGGAACTCAACAGGATTTTTTTCATCTCCCTCTGATAAGACTATCTTAACCCATAATATGTGTCTGTGTTCTCCTAACTAAGGCATAACTTCACCACAAAATAAATTGAATTTATGTAAAAGTGTATATTCACATATAATTTTTATATAAAACAATTATGTATACAATGTGTTTGTTTAATCTGTTCAAAATAATCTCTGGTGTCAGCTCATTTCAGTTGATTAGGCATACATATAACTTCATCTGGTTTGGAAGTATCAAATTTCTTCTTGCTGTCTATATTACTCAAATTTATGATTTATTAATTATTACGTGATCCTAAAGAAAAATTGGGGGTAGTGGTGTAACTCTGTTTTTAAGAGAAGGATAACATTTTGGCTTATATAGATATGTTCTGTTAGGAAGCAAATGAATTCTAGTCTGTGTAGCAATAACGTGGTAACTGCACAGCTGGGAGCAAAACAGATTGTTCTATCTCTGACCCATTTGAATGTGCAACATTATGGAGTATCATTGTTGTCAAGTCCCATTGAAGTCAATGAGGCAAGTCCCTTTTTCAAGTCAAGGGAATTTTGCATCATACAAATAATAGATAATGGAACAACTGCCCAAGCTACTAAGTGAACAACATACTGATCCTGAAATGCACAAGAGTAAAAAATGTATTATTTTTGCATAGCAAGTACTATATCTAGTCATATAATTTAATGTTACACAGAAACTTTAATTACAGGAATATTATCAGAATATTGTTGATACTTCCTCACTGATCCTCTTTTTGGAAAATGCTTGAGAGTCATTTATCTGAGGTGGATACCAAATGGATACATTTTAATAATTCTGAATCGTTAAAAGTTAGAAAATACCTAAGCAACTAAAATAAGTCTTATCGTGGAAAATATCAATTAAGCTTCTTAATGGAAAAACCTGTTGACCTACCTATAAGTCTGCGATGGATGTAACTGATCTTGCCATGCAAAGTATAGTTATCCAAATAATTGATATTTATCCTTTACTTTCCCAGCCTAGTACAATTCCATTTATAGTTGTATTCAGTGATATTATTTTTATCTTAAAAGAATTAACTTCTCTTTTCTTCCGTTTGGTCTATCCAGACTACCAACTGTGCAAAGCATATTTTTCATGCCACCTGCAAATAATATCACTAAAACTCATGGTATCAACAGTTGATTTTATGACCCTTCACTGCAATTTAATTGCTTTATTTGACTACATAAATCCTTAACTGAAATTCAAAGCTTCAAGAGTCTTCCATTTTTCCAAGGGCGCTTATTTCCTAGGTATCAATCAAGATACGTTACAATGTTTTGCCATCAGAGAGATGAATCTAACTGTCTGGATCACACAAATTGCATCATCAAAGCAGATATATTTGGATCCACAGTACAAGTTATATTTCCTACGGCAAGCAGTGAAAAATAGCTGAATGAAAAAAATCCACCAGTGGTGTCTGAACAGCATCCAGAAAGAAAATCTGTAGGAAAAAAGGATCAATATTACCTCAAACTAATCTGTTGTCTCTTCTTTTCATGACCTTTTAGTAAACCAGTGGGTATATGGTTTTTAATTGATTGATTTTAAGGGTGGAAGAGACCCCTAGAGAAGGTGTCTCTTCAGTTTCTGTACTTTTTGTGAATGTAGACTTGACTAATTAGTGAGATGATGCTGCATAAAATCTTTGTGTTTAGAATCATTATTATGATGTTACAAAACAATTATCACCTTTTAATTTAAACCTTCAAATTCCAATGTGATGACATGTGAGTGTTTATGCCCTTCCCATAGATTTTGAATCCAGAAATGTTTATGCTCTCCTTTTCTTCTTTTACCTGTTGGTATTATTCAGGCCCCAGTATCTGCCCTTCCCCTGTCCCGGTTTTTGTCTTCTAGGAAGAAGGGACAAGAGCCTTGCATTTTCTTGAATCCTCTGATTTTTCACATAATCCCTATACTACTTAATTCTACTGTATTAAATTGCACCTACTGAAATGCTCAGTGGAAGAAATTACTTTGCCTCTGTGCTCCAAAGCATGGGAAATGACTGATTCCTCTAATCTCCCCAAATCAGTGCTGAGTCTGTGGGCATGTTGCCAAAGAAGCCCCATCTTTTCCCCTCTTATGAGCTTCACCCTTGAAGAGGGTAATGTCATGATTCCTGGGAAAAAAGGGTCAAGTTTCCATCCTGGAGAAGCTAGTACAGGCAGTGTATTGTGGGGTCACATAATCCAGGTACATAAAGACACAGAAAATTATGGTCAGCATTGTCCTTGAGTCAACATAGGGAATAAATGACATTTTTTTCAAATAAAGAAAAAATGTCCATACAAATTTCTAGCCACATTGAATTAAACAATCTAAAGTTGATGCCACGTACATATAGATTTCCTCTTGCCCCTTTTTGCATCCTCCTAGCCTTTTAGGTATGGAAGACATATATTCCCTGGTTTAGCTAACATGAACTAGCCCCCTTTAATGGCAACAGCAAAACCAGCAATTTTTATTTCTAAAATATTTCTTTTATATAGAAAGACATATTAAGAGGCTAATTTTAAGCAAAAGTCAAAGCAGAAAGAGTTTCCACAGTACTCCCCCTCCAAAAAAATCTCAGTCTATGACACAGCCTCATACAGGTGGAAGTTAAAGTATGTTGAAAGTGTGTAATACTTGCCTTATTTATCTGTTGTGTACTAAGTTGACAGTTTTAACAAAGAAAGTACTAGTGGTCCTGAGAGACCAAGTAGTCTATCTTGAGATAATTTCACAAAATTATGTTTTAAAATACTTATTTTTACATTGGAACAACAAGAAAAACATTAAATGCACCTGAGGATCAGCTTTGTAAGAATATCCATTTTCAAGTTGAAAATATTGCCTTTTAAATTCAATTTCTTCTGGTCTGTCTCTGTTGCCTTTGGATTCTTGTTTTGTACTCTCTTGAGAAATCCTAGGCTATTGACAGTCTTCCTAGGAAATCATCCTGTTTACAACTCTTGTTGAAACTGTTATGTTTCTGTAAAATACATCAGGTTCAATAAAATTTCAGTTTCCATCCCATCCTAAGTAGCTTAACAGCTTTAGTGACTACGTGGCAGCAGAAAAAACCTGTTTCTCCAAAAATCCTTGACTTACCCCAAGGAACATTTGTGCTACTTTCTAATATAGAGAAAATCTGACAGGAAAAAAAGAGCCTTGCCAAAGTTTCATATAAAATATGAAAAACATGCAAATAACTCTAGTAGTTCAACAGCAGGGGGCCCAGTATCAATCTTCGAAGTAGATGGCCAATTTCAGTAAAAAACATTGATCATCACCTTTTAAGTGCAGCCTGTTAGCTTCCAATTTCCTATCTATACAAACTGTAACTTTCTAGTTTCTTTGGCTTTTAATTAAGTTAGCCTGTTAAGTATCTAAAAAAAAAATTCTTTTTTTGTCTAGGAATATATCAAAGAGAATGATAGAGGTGCCTGAGAGGTGCCTATGAACAAAGCAACAAAGCAAACTACATGATTATGCCTATGAACAAAGCAAAGTACATGATTATTTCATTTACTGGCGAGAATGGTCCTTGAATGTTTACACAACCCTAGAACTTAATCCATAAAAGCTACTAGAAAGTTACTGTGTAGTAAATTCTTACACATGAATGGAAAACAAAAGGCACATTTCAAAATATTAATATGAAAAAATTTGCAAAACCAAATGCATGTTTTCATGTTTCATTATTAGATAAAAAAATTTTCACTATGTTAAAACTACTCAGTTAATTTTGTGTAAATTATATTTAAAGTAAACAAGTAATTTAGCATTAAATAGGTTCCAGAGTTTAAGCATATGTGTGTACTATGTAGTCTTTCCTTAAGTGCTGATGAGAGCATATGTGAAGTACTCTTGTTAGGTACTAAAACTAATATCTACATGATATGAAGGCATTCGGAAATGTGCTAAACAAAACATGAATGTTCAGGACTATGCAAGCAAAAGTATTGTAATCATGTAAAAGCCCTTTCACCTACAGCTGTTTGAAAATCATTTATAGCACTACCAGCAAAATAAAATTTATAGAAGAGGAACTAGACAAAAAAAGATCTATAAATAATATTTTGGCTTTCATTGAAAACAGAACTAGAAGGAACAAAATAACCCAAACATTTTCCTAAAAAAAAAACACCAAAGGATATTAAGGAAGAAAATTTATTTTCTGTGTCATTTTGGTTGCTTACTTTGTTTTAGTTCTCCTTTCTGTAGAAGATTATTTAATTTTGAATAGGTTTAACATGTCTTAACAAGCTTGTTTTGATGAAAGCGCTTAGAGGTTTTGAAATTCTCAGCTGCTAACCCTGTTCCTGCGTGTACATATAAAATAAAGTTATGGAGTTGTCATGGTTTAACCCCAGCTGATAACTAAGCCCCACTCAGCCGCTTGCTCACTACCCCCTGGTGGGATGGGGGAGAGAATAAGGGTAAAAGTGATAAAACTCATGGGCTGAGATAAAGACAGTTTAATAGGAAAAGTAAAAGCCATACACACAAGCAGAGCAAAACAAGGAATTCATTCAAGGTTTTCCATGGGCAATGTTTCCCCAGGAAAGCAGGGCTCCATCACACGTAACATTGTCTTGGGAAGACAAATGCCATCACACAAAACACACCCCACTTTCTTCTTCTTCCTCCCACTTTATATTCTGAGCATGATGCCATATGGTATGGAATATCCCTTTGATTAGGGGTCAGTTGTCCTGCCTGTGTACCCTCCCAACGCCTTGTGCACCTCCAGCCTCCTCGAGGGTAGAGTGGGGTGAGGAGCAGAGAAGACCTTGACACTGTGTAAGGGCTGCTCAGCAACAACCAAAACATCCCTGTGTTATCAACACTGTTTCCAGTACAAATCCAGAAAATAGCCCATGTTAGCTACTGTGAAGAAAATGAACTCTATCCCAGCCAAAACCGGAACAGAATTGTAAGGTTAGAACAATAAACCAATGTTTTTTTCAGATTTGCTGAATAAAAAGAACTGTGTGAAGATACACGGTTACATATGTAAACACCTATGGATTATTGTTTATATTTAAATGTGCTTAATAGAAATGTAAAAAAAAAGAAAAAACAAACAAAAGAAACTCTTTTGACACTGTTTCAAAACAGAAGGAAAATTTTCTCAAGGGATTTCCGTTTCTACAACCCAATGCATGCCAAGTAATACCAGGAAGATGACATCTTTTGTCATCTTGAATCAATTGTCACTTAAATCAATTTCTCTTATTAATAGATTATACACTTCGAAAGCTGTTGTCTATATTTTAGCTATGTTTTTGTGCTTTAACTAGGAAGCAGCTTTTTTGTATTATTATTAAAACTCTTTGTAGTAAAGAGATTGTCTCAGCAACCTCTACAACTTTTTATAGACACGTTGGACTGTTTCTCTGACTTCAGAACCCTTAAAATCCCTGTGGCAACAGCAGTGATTGCTTACAAGGGAAAATAATGTTAGAGAAGTATTTAATGTATTTTTATCTGACTTTAGTGTATTATAGCAGCTGGAAACAAGGAGGAAAGCTGCCATTCTGTAACCAAACAGCTCTCCATGGGACAACATCAAGTGATCCATGGTTCACTGGCAGTCCATAGACTCCAGTTTGCCTTAGGAAATGAATGACTAGTCTCATTATCATGGTAAATGCCTCAGGGCAATGAAGAAGCAAAGAATCATTCTCTTCAAGCAATGAATTTTGGGGAAACTATCTCTAACTGGAGTACCTTAGAGTCCTGAGAAATCCTTTCCTCAAGAGGTTACCTTATTACCTTTGTGACTGCACTGTCACTGAATTCCAGAGAGCAGCCTGAGATGGAGAACTGATGAGGAGTAAAGAGGAGTCAGGACCCTACCCCTTTGAAATTCGTAGCTTTATTATGAGTAAAATGGCCCACAAGTAGTGAATTTCAGGCTTATGGTAAAATTATACTTGCAAAACTACAGAAAAAGCACACATGTAAAATGGACTAGATTATAAAGGATACAAAATTGTTTGAAGAAAATAATTTATCTGCTCCTGTGTGTAGGAGGTTTGTCATTTTTCTTCCTGGGAGTAAAGTATGTGGAATAGCAGCACCGCTACAACTTTAATTTTACTTAAAATATACTATCTATATCTATAAATGAAAGCTTTCACATTTAAAGTCTGAGTTTGGCCAGTTTTTTGGGAAAAAGAGACAAAGCTTAAGAAATTTATATTAGAACTTTTATCAAAAATTCACCTACCTTGAGGGGCGAAGGCTTAAACTTAAATATGAATAGCTATCCGCATTCAGAATTAAAGACATAAAGATTTTCTTTGGTTGCATTTCTGAGATCTTTGTTCCAGGACTCCCCTTATCAATTTCCCACTAAGCAACAGTAAGACCATTATGGGAAATGCAAGCTCTTACCCACTCCTGTATACAAATAACCAAACAAACATATTCCAATACAGATATGAAAGAATATTTTTTTATGCAAGCTGGTGATTTATTTCTTTAACTTTGTTCTGGAACAGAGCTTCATGATTACTTTCCAAATTTTCAAATCTTAGGTATGGAATTAACCCTATTGATTGAAAGAAGGAATATGTCAATGAGAATGGACGTGTGGGCAACCTGTTAGCCATCTGTAGTGATCCTTTGCTGAAGGTTTCTCACACAGTTTCCGTAGCATATTTTTGGACATTGCGTGGCGCTTATTCATGATGTGGTAATCTGCAGTTAAGAATCACTTGGGTTTGGGTTATTTAGTTGTTTATTCGGGTTAGGTTTGGGGGGTTTTTTGTTGTTTTGGATTTTTTTTTTTTGTCTTATTCTTTTTCTTGTATTTTTTCTTAGGTAATTGTCTAGACATCTAGGAAGGAAACTTCAACCATTCTTTCTAATACCGCTGCTCCCTTCTCACCTACCTTCAGCCCTGCTAAGCTGCCCTGGGTAAATTGGCAACTAAAATTTCAGGCAAAATCTTTCCAACTGTAATCCCTACTGTCACTGTGAAATAACTTACTAGGATCTATCTCTTAAGAGCATTTGTCATCCCACACTGGAGAGCACTTGCCAGTGTTGTTGTTGAAGCAAACTCTAAGCTGCTTCAATGTAAGAGTTTGACTCACAAACCTAAATAATTTCTGACATCCCAGACATGTTTCCAAACTACTAAATTATGGAACAAGCAAAACATTTCTGCTCTCCACTCCATTGCTAAAATCAGATTGTTATCAAAGAAGATTGAAAGACTGTTGTGCCCAAACTCTGTCCTAGTAATTACTGAACTGAGGTGTAAATTAGTAATAACATACTAAAAGCATACCAGACACTAAGATGAGTCACTGTTGTTTTAAAACTTAGATATTTGACTGAACTATTTGAGTTTGATAAGTGAGTTTTTCCTTTTTTTTTTTTTTTTTTTTAAGTGAACTAATTAAATACTTCTCAGTTTAGGAGCCTAACTAGTTTGTGGAGCGTAGGATTAGAATCTAAAATTCTCATTTCACAGTAGCACCTACTGAGATAGTTCTCTGCAGCCACAGTGAAATTGCAGCTATCTTTTGCCTGACTCAGGTGTCCCTCCCACATAGCATAGGGCACTGTGTTACATTCTGCCCAGAGCAATTACATTTTATTTAAAACTTTTTAAAAGCCTTTTGGTTTGTTATAACCTTGAATTAGCGTCCGCAGAAAGAGTCACACACTCTTCCCTAAGAGAAATTCTTTTAATTTAGTGGGAAAAATAAGATATTTCTGCAAAAGGTTTTATAGGAGTAAAACACAATCAAGAAAAAACATTTCACTAAAACACCCAACACAAAAACCCATTTCACAGGAAACACCCACTACACACAATCACAATTCGTTCATTTTAAGCTACCCACAAGAAAAGGAAAAGAGCAAAAGAAGAAAACATATTAAAAGGATAGAGAAAGAGAGAAGTAGAGAGGGGAAAGAAAAAGCCGTTACCACACAAGATCTGATGGTTCACATGGTTCAGGTTGCAGGAGAGAGAGGAGAAGAAGCAGAGAGAGACTCACATGGAGTCTCATGTATTTATACAATTTAGTTTTCCCTCTCAGGCAGAATATTCAGACAGTGCCTTCCAGGCCAGAGTTCGCTGTGCTATAGCCAACCAGAGGCTGCAGGGGTGTGGTGTGGGCGGGCTACCAGGCAGGTCTGCTTTGACTGACAGCCCATCTGCGTGGCCTTCAATGATGCCATGTGCTTTGCCATGGGCGCAGTCATGTTGGCTCTGCCATGTGCTCTCAGCAGGCCTTATGTGATAAGGCAACCTTACCATGTACCTGCAGGTCTAGGCCCTCTTCTTCAACACACACACACTCTCACAGTGAGTTGGTTCCAACCTATATCAATAATTCAGTGAGATTTGGATCCCATATCTCACACACTGATAACAGCATTTCTCCCTATGGGAGCAAATCTAGTAATATGACTACAGGAACACCAGGGTATCTAAGTCAACATTATGCGCTTCATTTTGGGAACTGGATTTTTAATTTTAGGCACTACATTTCTAAGTATCATAATGTTTAATCTCTTTGCATTTCAAGGAATTCAGAGCTAAAGTCACTATATCTAGATGGAGAAATATATGCAGAGTAACATCTCTAAAGTCTGAGACCCTACAGAAGAAAAATGCTCTCATTTGGACTAAAGAAGTGCTTCTCATTAGGAGAACTAAAAGGCTCTGGTGTTCGAGGATACCATTCTGCTATATGAGAGATCATACTCAGTTTGAAATCTGTAAAAGTTCCAGCTGAGTAACAACCATCATTGTAAGGACAAGAAATAACCTGAGAAATTTCAGACCTTGTTCTCTACCTCTTGTTTCAGGAAAGCTTTTTATGACTTTGTCTCTAGGAATCTGTGAGGACCATGAGTGTATGCATACATCTTTGTGAGAAAATAATGTCTTTCATAATTCTCTAAAAGTTAAAGGAAAGCACCCAAGCCTTTCATCTCTATTAATGGATCCATCCTAGTCTTAAAATATCTTATGGAGTTTCTATTGTTTTGTTTATTAATAAACTTTGAGTGAAATATTTTTAAATCTGTACCACTGTGTATGAAGAAGAGGAGATTAAAAAGAGTAGATGAATAACTGTCTGACAGCAAGAAGACTGTTAAGTGGTTCTTGTATCCATAATTTCTATATACTAATCAAGATAAGTTCACAGTCCGCCCCAGGCTATCTTGTTCAAAGAGCGAAGACCCAAATGGACATTGTGTCCTTCAGTCACAGGACTGCAACTATATTGATTGTTAAAGGTTATCTGAAGTTTAAGAGTAATATAAAACATTTAAATTATTTAGAAAACTTGAGTAGTTATCTCTAATTTTGAACATTAGGGTTATCAGCAGAAAATATTAAGGTGCATTTTACTTTGTTTTAAATTAATTGAATAGGATTTTTTCAATAAGAACAAAAACACAAAAATCAGAACAGTACATATTTAGAATGCATGGTACTTTTCCAGCCTGCATTAATTGCTGCAGCCAAAGAATTTGCACAAACTGTCAGCATCAGATTTGCAAACCTTACACATCTATATTTTAGAAATGAGTTCATATATACATCTGCTATGGAAACCTAGACCTGTTAAAAATTATTGTGATCTTTTTAATTGGAAAATTGTGATGACTAGAAAATTCTTTTTAGGTGTCTCCTAGGACCAGGAAAGAAATCAGATCAAACTCAAACGGATTTTGTGGCTGCCACATATCTTGATTCTTATTTGGTATAAAGAAAAAACATTTGAATAATATGGACTTGTACTAGTTTAAAAGTAACTGGTGGGAGAAATTAATCCAACTCGAGAGATTACAAGTCAGAGTTATAATTTACTAAAAAAATTACAATAAATACAGTGATACAGAGAAAAGACTGGTTTTAATCCACAAAGACAGATGGATAACCCAGCACCCTGGGATAAGAACGGAATGGTGTTTGTTAGCCCCTATCCTGAGCACCACTTGGTCCCACTGGGGGCAAAGTAAAAGGAAAAGAAAACCTGTTGGTCCAGATAACCGTCGCAGTTCTGTTGAAGTAGTGATTGCAGTCTTGTCAAGAGTGGCAGTCTCAGTCCTGTTGAAGTTCTGGTCCTCCTCTGTATCTGACAAGTAGTACCAGAAGTCCCAAACCCCAGTAAATACGCTCAGGTTCAGGTGGGAATGCCCACTACCTCTCCCTGGGCAGAGAGTTTCGCAATGCTGTGAGTCATGGGATATTTTTGGAATCTTTCATGGTCTAGGTCATTGCAGCTGCCTATTATGCCAGTCCAAGGTGGCCCATTAGCAGAGATGACCCTTCAGGCTGGGTGTGAAGGTGTTAATGCCTTCCCGGAGGGAAATTATCACAACTGAGTCATTGGTGTGAAGACAAAGAAACACTCCCCTGCCCAGCTTGTAGCCCGAGGTGTCAGATATGCCCTGGGCAGCTGCTTCAAACAATCCATTTATTAACAGTCCATTGGAAATTACATAGAGAGTGTAGAATACACAGTTTTGGTTATACCCACATGGTGATAAATTGTTCCTGGTCCCTAGGACAGGACTGGATAAGAGTTTCACAAGTGCCACTTAAGTTTTCAAATAATTCACTAATCTCGTTCCATTTTCCAAAGCTCTTCTATTAGATCTATTTAGATCTATTTAATTTTAATAGATAGTCAAAGAATCATTATAATACAGAATGGAACCCTTCCTCTTCCATAAATCTAGGAAGTACCCTATATGTTGAATTATTCTAAGAAAGTTTTCTTGGAAGAGTTTTTCACAGAAGACTTCTGAAATCTTGGCTTCCTCCCACTGGACAACAAAAAAGTGCTTAAAATGTATTCACAGAAAGAGAAAAATATCTCCTGCTCAGCTCTACTAATAACTAATGCATTTGTTGCCTATAATTTCTTAAAGTGAACTGGGGAACTGTTTGGGTTGAGAGTATGATCACAGTTCCTTAATTTGTATAAATTTACAAGTGTCAAATACCTAGCCAATAATTCTGTAGCTCACAATAAAATTACTATCCTTTGTCCAAAAAATGACAAGAGGCCAATTATTAAATCAGAATATCTTTGCCTCCCAACTCTCTAGGGATTTGCACAATGCCTGTTTTTAATATAAGCAATATGTTTTGATGTCAAAACAATTCCAGTGTCACTCAGACAGGTATTATCTTATTTGTGAGTACATTAAGGTAGAATCAAAGGAGTTATTGTGTTCAGAAATTTTGTGACATGTTCTTCTATTCACTCTCTTTGGATTAACTGCTTCCTTGAAATATTGCAATTACCATTCATGAAAACATGAACAAAATATTGAATCATTTTCTTAATATTTTAGTTTACAGTGCTTCCCCTCTGACAGTACAAGATTAATGCATAATATATAGTGCAATAATATATAGTGGTTTTAGGTTCCAGTTGTCTTGATTCACTTGGGATTGTAATGCCATTTAGAGAAAATAAACATTTACAGAAACATTCATAAACTACTGATAGAAACTGAAGATTACATTTTTGCAAGTTTTGAATAGAATAGAATAGGATAGTATTAAATAGACTAATTTAGTTGGAAGGGACCTACAAAAATCACCTAGTTCAACTAACTGCCAGATCACACCAGGTCTGACCACGTCAGGTCTGACCAAAAGTTAAAGCATATTATTAAGGGTGTTGTCCTAATGTGTTTTAAACACTGATAAGCTTGGGGCATCAACTACTTCTCCAGGAAGCCTATCCCAGTGTTTGACCATCCTCTTGGTAAAGGAATGCTTCCTGATGTCCAGTCTGAATGACCCTTGATGCAGCTTGGAAGCATTCCCACATGTCCTGTCACTGGATACCACCTTCACTGAACTCTCCATTTCCCCTCCTCAGAAACCTATACAAAGCAATGAGCTAAATTTAGTGTCCATGCAAGTAACATAGAGCATAATAGGATCCAAGAGATCAGCACAGACTTTGAACAACTGATTGGGAAATAAGAGTATCTATGGAAAATCTGGAAATCCATGACTATTATTCCTTAAAAATGGCTAATATGACTTCAAAAGGGAGTTGTCAACACAGACCCACAGCAGAGGACAAAAGTGAGTCAAAAGGCTTCACAGCAAGTAAGGATTCATGAAGAAACTGAGTCTATGTCAAGAAGGTCAGGAGTCCCACAGCAGTCTGAAGCACTGTAAGATGGAGATCTATTTCCCAAGTTGATGACTCCTGTCCAATGATTCCAATGGGGATTATTTTGGCCCCTGTTCCTATCAAGGCTGTTGTGGCTGCACAGACTGCTGTTATACTTCTGCCATTCTCTCTTCCAAATAAGTCTGTCTCTGTTTGCTGGCTCCTGAAGGAAATACCAGTTGTGACTGAAACATTTAGATGGCTGTGGAGAACACATTCACTAAAGTCTAAAACAGAAAAGAGAAAAAGAGAACTGAAAAGTCGTGCAATACACTAATACATTACTGAACTAGAATGAGCAAGACAGTTCCTTGCTGAAATTCCTCTGCAGCTCAACTTGACTATTTGCCTACTGTGCTGACATAGCAAATAGTCACAGTCGGGCCCAAGTTGACTGGGTCTGAAACAGCTATGGCCAGGAAGCCAAACTACTGTATTACCTCAAGCTCATGTATCTTGTCTCTCTAGAAGGTTGATTAACTTGGTCTAAGCATCTGATGCTCAGCTGAGCCCAGACAGTGAGATTTCAGAGCATGCACCGTAGCAAAATTTCCAATGTTTAGATGAGTTTTCATGTAAATGCTTCTGCATCCTCATGCTGCTTACCATTTTTGGAAAGTTTTTCTTGATTTCTCTGTTGGACATATGCACCTAAGTCCACCTAATTTGTACTTTTATTGGCTCTTATCTCTAGTAATTTGTTTATAGCCTTTAACTACACTGTATGTCATCTGGAACATAAGAATATAGTTTTGGGATTGTAAAGTAAGTATATAGCACACAATGCAGCTCATGAATTACTTCTTGAGCTTGCTTTAAACAAACTATATCGGGAGCTTGAATCACTAACTGAGTCAGTAGCAGCAGTTAGAGGACTCGGGATATCTATTTCCTCTTAAGTGTTTCCCACATGGTTAACATGGTTAACTGAAGTTAACTGAAGTTAACCATGTTAACTTCATGCTGTGATTTTGGATCCAAGTGATGACTATGGCATCTGCTCTGGCATCTTAAAACAACCAGAGTTGATACTGGAAAACCAAATTAATTTGTTTATTTTAGGCTCAATTATTTAGAGTAGTTATGAGCTTTTCTGAGTGACTCATGTCCCACAGATATTAATGACTGATATTTTGAAGCAATTCCAAAGGATCAGAATAATTTCTCCAAGTGGAAACTTTAGGGCAATTTCAATACGCTGTGAAAAAATATTTACTAAAGGAAAGATTAGAAAATGGCAGTTGCTTAGTGCAACTAAGTGCAACTTCATACCTGACAGGGGTTATTGATTTTCCTTAGCAAGTACTAGAAGACTCCACTCCCTCTTTGTCGCCTAATGACTTTGGTAATTTAGGATGCAGTAAAACTCCGAATTTGGGAATGGAAAGAACAAACTTTGGCAGTTAGTTGAAAAAACTCGCAGTTATATCTTTTCCCCACTCATGCACTGTTCCTTTAGAAAGTCTTATTATTCGTTCCAAATGGCATTTTTTCTTGTGTTTTGATTTTTTTGTATCTTCCAGAATATTTATTCAATTTAATGCCTTTAAATAGTGGAATATTTCTAAGGTGACCTAAGATACATAGATACATATATATTACAAACCCACATAATATACCTTTATGCATTTTCATGTAACTCTGTGGTTTGGGGATGTTTTGGAATCCTTACTTTCCTGAAGTTAGGAAATATAAATATTCCAGTATTTTAAAATCCAGTATTAAAAAAAACATATTATTCTCATAGCTGATTTTTTTTAATTTTAAAAATTGATTTAATAAAACTATTTTTAAAACCATGTAATAAAAAATTTCTAATATTCCCAAAGACAATAAAATTACCTTGCATACTGTCCCTATATTTTCAACTGTCATTGTGGATAAATGCAGTAGACACATGCAGTTACTACCCTTTTTGTTGGGTTTCATTTGTAATCCTACTAATTTTCCCTATTAAGGAAAAAATATTAAATTTAATGCTTAAAATGAAGTAGACACATCTTTGCCAGAAGTGCAAAGATGTTGTTTGTACTCTGCTGCTCATGTGAACATATTTCAGATTAAGTATAACTTCTTGAGAAGAAAGAAAACAAATAAAAAATAAAAGGTCCTAACAGCTGACAAACTTCTTGGGGAAATTTTTTATCCTATATGACCTTAATAAAATCACTCATGTCTTTCATATCTCTTTCCTTTACTGCAAAAATAGGATAATTGTATATGTGGGCTTGAACAGAACAGA
Organism: Pipra filicauda; assembly: GCF_003945595.2. Taxonomy (NCBI): domain Eukaryota; kingdom Metazoa; phylum Chordata; class Aves; order Passeriformes; family Pipridae; genus Pipra; species Pipra filicauda. Next base: position 892,678 of record NW_024104425.1, read on the forward strand.
CACATATTTAATTTGTTATTTTGATGAAGAGGGTAGAGAGGGCAAAAATCTAGATGGGCATAGGCAATAAACAAATGCAGTATGTCTAAATATTAACTTGAAAATGCAATAGGTGAACCTACTGCTGGTATTGGTCTCAATAATATAACCTGACTGAAATTTAAACTGAATTTTTTACATATAAACCACCATGAAATATAAAATATTAATATTGATGAAACATCTTCTACTTGACCTTAACTATAGCTGGTGCACTAGGACAAGGGAAGAGAACTATGCAAATTACTTAAGAAGTAAAGAGAGATGGAAATGGACAGTTTGGGTGGCAGCTGTAATGAACAGCTTCCACCTGGAAGCACCGACAGTACTGCAAAGTGGAACTCCATTAGCCAGAAGTTTCTGAGACGCAGTGTACGTGAACCTGAGGTTGTGGAGCAGATTATATTTGCAACATTGAAAAGTTTGATTAGACCAATAAATAAGAACATTTGATCTTCCCGGTCTAGAAACATAGCAGCAGATTTTGCAGGTGTCTTGGAGGGGAGGCATTACTGTTCTTTGACGAAGAGATGAGGAAGACCAGGAATGCAAAAAAGAACAAAACCGACCAAATAAACAGTTTAAAAAATTGATAAATACTTTACAATGGCAATAGTATGTCAGGGTTTTGAAAATCTGTGAAGCTTAGCTGAAAATTACAACCCGCTGCAGTGATAAGGCTACAGAGCTAGCTTTTACACTGGTAATAAAGGAAGGAAAATAAAATGTGTGTGTGCCACGTGTAATATATGATATATATAATAAAATGTACCTAAGTACTTTTTCTAAAAGACTTATTTTTAACATTAATATCAGTAATGTCAGGTGTCTAATTTTAGCCAATTCAACCATAGTATCATTACAAAAATTATGTGAGAATTTCATAAGATAAATGAGACTGGAGGTCAAAAAGAATTTAAATATGAGATAAACTGAAGCAGGTTGACATTTTTGACGTAAAATTATACATTCTTTTGTCTCTCCTTTCAACTGAGAAATCCAATCAGTATTTTAGACCTAGAGGTCATTTCAGTATCTACCAGGGAAATATGCTACAATTTACATCATTTTTGTGACTTTCAACAATCAATTTATGAATTATTCATGCTCTGTTTTTCAAGATGTATAAGAGATATGGTCAAACAGTTCAAATAATAAAATGAAAATTTTAAACAAAACTGTTACATTGTCAGACATCAGAATGCCTGATTTGTAGAAATATCTGATATTCCAAATTTTTGTTGAAGCTTTGATATTGAATTCAGTTTTGGTCAATCCAAGTATTTCTTGTAAGTGCAGTATTGTTTTAATTTAGGAATTTATAACATAAAATAAACTTCAAAATGAAATGTTGGTTTTTACATGTTACCCGGAAACATGTTTTACAACTTAAAATATACCAACAAAATTACCACCTTCCATGGAAATATGGTCTCATGGGCTATATTCCATAGAAAATTTTTCAACTAAATTTTATATCCTTTATAATGCAATAGAGAATAATGCAATGCAATAGAGAATAAATTAAAGAACTAAATCCATACATATTCATCTATTAGTTGCCTTTGGAAAATAAAATATCCAATTACTCAAGCAAAAAGAAGCAGACAGTATTCCTGACAGCAAAAACTTTTCAAGAATGTACCAGAAAATGAACAATTAAATTGTATATCACAAACTTGAACAATATCTAGTGTTCAGTAATCTGTACTTTCTATAAGTCAGGGATATATATATTCGGATGAGCCAATGAATATGAAGTCTTGTCAAACCATATAGAAAACAAGACAATGAAAAAATAACTTATGAAATACCTCCTTTCTCACAGTATCTCCAGATAATATTTATCTCATTTTCCTGTTAGTTGTTACTGTTGAACATGTAAATCTACAGATTTATAATCATTCACTGGTTAGAAAGTGCCATAATTATATTTAAGAATTTGAGAAAATGTGTCTCAAATAAAAAGGAATTAAGCTAAGAAGATAAAATGGGGTAAAATTTGATTTAAAATCCTTGTTCTCGATTTTACAAGTAAAGATACTGTGATTAGCACTGCTTCAAATGAAGTTACTTGGAAGAAGTTTTACACCTCTTCAAGAAAGTTACATTTTTGACTGTTTCTCAAAATGTCATATATAAATTTTTACCTTGTGTCAGCAAATATTTACTAAGGTATTAAAAAGTCTTAACAAGAAACAGGAGAGAGAGAAAAATCTGACTTCCTCCCTCGAGCTCCCGTGTAGCACCATACTGCTCAGCTGTGAAAAAGAAAGAACTAAGGATTTTACAAGTAAAGCAGATCACCACACTCTGGTTCAGAATCACCCTGAAACAGGACTTTATATTATTTGTTGTATACACTTCAAAATAATAAGGATAGCACATGAATTATTCCTCACTCAAGCCAAGCCTTAAATCTGTAGTGCTAGAGTACTTATAATACCCCATTCCAAATTTATTAACTCAGAGTAATGGAAAGATTGCAGGGTGCACCCTTACAGTACCTGCTGCTTGTGATCCAACTCTTACCATTGAGGGAAGCAGGGGAGGAACATATACTGTCTGGTAACCATCAGATATTAAGACAGTTGTTTGTTTACATGACAGTAAAGTAGAACATGGCATACTTGAACACAAGGATTCCCTGGGAATGATTTTTTAAAATAATAATAATAAAGAACTTTGACTTCATCTGGAATATTGAAAAGGGGATTTTTTGTTTGTTTGTTTTGGTTTTCAGACTGTGGAAGATGCTATTAGATCTCTTTCTAATCCTACTTGGTATGATTCTGTGTTGTGTATGGCACAGATCTGAAATCAAGAAGTAAACTAATGGTCGACTTGAAATTCAACAAATAACACTGGGAGAAAATTGAAGCATTATGTTTAAATTTGATATCTGGATGGTGACTCCAGACCAAAATCTTGGCTGTAGTCTAATCTTAAAAAGAAGTTTAGAACATTTTTAATGGATTTCTATGAATTAATAGATAAATGGATCCAAAGGAAAATTTGTCCCCCATACAGTGGAGCCCTAAACACTTGAGTGTGACAAGCAAACAAAAGAATCATATGAGATAATTTGCCTCAGCTGTTTATTTTCATCATGACTGGTAGGCAAATATTAGAGGTAACAGCAGACTATTCACTAAATCGAAAATAATCTTTGGGGAACTTCAAGTAAGTCTAGATTTAGGAACATAATTCTGCGATTTAAAGCAAAATGGCTTTACTGGGATCTAAATTTTAATATTCCTCAAAGCGGGTTACAAAAAGGACACCTATGGAGAATAAGAGAATTCATTTTAATATGTTAAGCTGAAACCTAAACTAGAAAATTGAAACTGATACAGTGTCAGAATTCAAAAACCTTTGGGAATGATCTCAGAATAAATTTCAGGGACTATTAACTATTCAGATTTTAGGATTAATTGATATATACCCAATTATTCAGCATCATAGTGCTAAAATTTAAGGAAAAAGTTGATGAATTTGTTTGTTTTGCTGGCAAACTCGAAAAAGAAAAAGCAAAACCACTATACACATGAAAACTGTTAAACTGGTAACAAACCAATTTTTCTGACAATATTGGGGGCAGTTAAATATTTTTCAACTAAATCCTTTCTTGTCATAAAAACATAGTTTTGAATGAATAAAAAAACAAAGTCGAAGTGAAAAATATTTATTTTAGTGTTTTTGGTTTTCTGTTCAAGTGCTATTATACTACAAAGAGTAGTTTTCATAAGCTTGAAATCTTTAGCTTCTCTATATCTCTCATCTGGCTTTCATTCCCTTATCATATATAGTATTAGTTATTTTTGTTTACTTCTGCAGTCCCACTTATTACCCATAATCTGTCACAAAACGATGAGAGGTCAACTTTACATCTGTGTGTTTATGATATCAGCATTTATCACTCACTGGTTAAATTTATAAACAAACTTGTCTGCAGCTTCTCCCACTCAAAACTCCTACAACTACCCACGAAACTACCTCACTGTTGTCATAGAGAAAAATTGTTCAACTTACTGTACAACTTACAGTTCAAATCAGATCATGATCAGAGAGGTAATAAACGACACATTACTGGCAATCAGACAACTATACATACAGGAATAACACTAGCAATGCTACCAATAAAGCACAATCCCAGACAGTAACACAATGTTAATATACACTTAAAGATTTCCAAATATATTTCTGTAACTGTCACCTCACTGAGGCACCAGCGTGGAAACATGGCCCCACACGACTCCATGTGAATCTGGAGGACACTTCCCCCACCACTGGGCTGCGGTGCCAGGCTGGGTGCAGGCTGGTCCCATGCTTCATGGGGAAGGGCCGGATCTGGCCCAGGCAAGCTGGCAATGCTGTCAGGGATGGGGATGCTTGGCAGGGCCCAGTCAGAGTCAATTCTACTCCTCTTGTTCCAAGGGGTCTTCTCCACTGCTGTTAAAGACTTTCATGCATCTTTGACACTGCTTACCATCAGGGAGACCAGTTTCCTTGTTTCTTTGTCTCCCTCCAATGTTTACAAAAGTACCTTTTTGCCTTGCAGAATATACCATCTAAGGAGTCTTTCTGCTGTGCCTTTTGCAACTGGACATACCTATCTTGTATTGGCCTTTTTAGCCACCAATGCACTTGCAACAAACGTGGGTAGAGCCCTTCCCAAATCTTCATTTGCGAAGCCTAGCCATGATGATGATGTCTCCCTCCAATGTTTACAAAAGTACCTTTTTTCTCTTGTTCTGTACTAGGGGATTCTGAACAATAAGGGTTACCTCATCACTCACATGTATAACATCTACCTCAAAAGTAGTGACATTGCCTGCAGAAAACTGATTACCACAGTGTATAATAAATATTTACTTTTCAATTTATTTTTTGATATTATATGTCAATTTTTTTCACTGTGTGCTTTGCTTTTCAACTTGGAAGTTTGCATTTACTGACTAGGATTGCACTTCTAGTTCTGGCGCTTTAACCTCCTTTAAACTTGAAATAATCTCTAGTGAAGGTCAGAATGCAAATTAGTCCCCTGTCCTCTTCAGTACATACTAGATGTCTCTCTATAGGCCCTGACCAGGTAGCCAGCTGTGCTGACCTCTTCTGTGGACCCAATTCTCCCTACTGTCCATCTGAAATGAGATCTGGACATTCCTGTGTCTTGCCTTAGAATGTGTCAGAACACCAATAACAGCAGTGATATTCTACGTGCATTTAATAAGGACTGCAGATATATGAAAATACAAGAATCAGCATTAGAGTAGTTAAACTTATTAAACTCTAAATGTTGTATGATTTTGAACATAATATTGCACTGAAACGTGGAACTCCTTTTCTCAAGTGTAGGTACTTCTGCTGTCTTTTGGTTGCCTCAGCTCAGTAACATCTGTACATAAAGAGAAGCCATGTTTGCATGAGACTAAAGATTTCTGTCTAGTAGGATATAGAAACTAAACGCATTGGTAAGACAATTCTTCTAAGGAGAAAGACTTAAAGCTAGGGCCTTTATGTTCAGTGTGTAGGTTTTAACTCCCGAGCTTCTGGATGAAAGTCCAGGCTTTTCTTCTATGACAATTTTTTTCAACTGTATCCTGACTGACCTATTTCTTTTCTTTCTTTTCTTTTTTTTTTAACAGATTTTTTTTTTTCTGTGAATGTAACAGTGACAAGATAAATCTGAAAATAAACTAGAACTTCTCAGAAAAAAATTAACATAACTAACTTGGAGTTGTAGTTCACCTTGTTATTGTTCTTTATTCAAGGGCAAGTTCAGACTGGGGTGACTGCCAATGTTTGCCACACAGCTAAAGAAAATATGAACAAAGAAAGAAAGAAGAGGTGGTCAAAGGCACACTTACTTTACATTACTTAATTGGCCCTTCTGTCCAACCTAAAATGTTATGCTTTCATATAAAGCTTCAACCAGACAATGTAACTTCCCTATTCATATGATTATTTTTAATCTTTCTCCTTGTAAAATTTTATCACACATACATGTAGATAAGTAAGTATGTTTTGAAATGTTTGTTATTTTACAGGTAGTTCAGTCTTTTAATTTTATTATTATTTCTGGCAACTGCAAGCCAAAGTAGAGATTACACACTGAATTTGTAGTATACCATTTCAAAGGAAAAAAAAATTACAGTAGCTTACTAATTAAAAATTAAAGTGAAATATTTATTTACTTCAAAGGATTCACACTTACTGTTATAATGAATATAAAATACTTTTATATGCTATATTTGCAAATAGTTGCACACATTATTACAAGAAAAGAATCTAAAGAATAAAACCCAATTGTTCTACAGCATAGAAATTTTGCTTTCTACAATAATCCACTCATCTAACAGTGGATGTTTCTGGACATTAATCCAACTAGCAACCTTTCCATTCCTATTTTATAATCTACTGAGTACCATATAAATAGACCGGGATTTTTCTTGTGTGGCTTTAGAATTTCTCTTTTCTTTCAGGAGATAGCTCTGCAAGGTAACTGATTCCAAATGGCAATGTAAAATGGGCACCACTATTAGGACTCCAGGCCTGCACTAATGTTTCTGGGCCAGACTTAGATTGTTTCAGATCAGTTTGTTCTCCAAATCAGGTAACCATTCAGTTCAGGAAATACTCGTACTTTTGACAGTACAGATGAGGATTAGTCTGTATTCCTTACACTGAAGGCACTGAAGCAATACTTCTAAGTTACCGATACAGCAAAATATAAATAAATTCCTCTTCTAGTGATAGCGTTGGAGACAAGTAAAACAGCTTGTTATGTACATCAAGACCCTCACAGAAAACAAGAGTCATGAAACCAGTAAAAAAAGATTAATTTTGTAGTAGGGCTTATAATCAGAAAAACTTACCACAAAAGGTTCTGACTTTTAAGAGGATCACAGTGAACATAGAAACATCCCTTTGTATAGAGAAAAAGAAAAAAAAGTAAAAGCAGAAAAACAAAAAGGAAAAGAAGAAAAGAAAAAGTCAGCTTGGGGATAGATTGAACAGGGCCTTGAAAGACATATCAGCATGTAAAAACTCTACTTGAAGTGTACAAAAGAAGCTCCTGACTAAAGAAAACTTGCAATCTAAAATGCTGCTGAAATTGCAGTGTCTGTGGAAACTGTGACTTAAGATACAAAGATCTTTATTCAGGGACAAACAAGAGGTCAATGTCCATAAAACATGTACCACATCAAAAGCCGAACAGTAAACTGGAAACAGCAAACAACTTTGGATTTTGACGTTTGACTGTGGAAGAGTAGAATAATGTAGAAACTGCAATATAAAGGAAATATCTGAAGTGTAAATGATCCAGTAAAGATTGTGATAAAGAATAAAAACAATTTTTGCTGTTGATACAGAGATAATATCACATTAGCTAAGAGGCAGATAAACAAAAAAGCTCAGTAAGTAAAAATAGCTCAGTAAGTAATTAACAATTAATAGCTCAGTAAGTACAATTAATGATTAAAATAGTAAACTAGCCATCACATTAGGAAAATGTTCAGGTTTGCCAAATGAGTAGGTGAACCTCATTTTGCCAGGAACAACAACGGACTTAGACTTTACTCAGAATATACTGAGAAGCACATATTTGATTTTCAGCTGTCTCCCATTATCATAAAAACTTTGTTTCTGATTCAGAAGACAGGGAATAACATGTCTCTCTGCATAGGTGCAAGAAATTGCACATGGCCAATTCAAGTTCTCAGTAAGACTCTCCTCAGTGTGAGAGATAACACAGCTTTAGGTTAACTAATTCCCTACTATGTCTTTCATATTTTTTACATGAGGAATTTACACTAAATTTACAATCATATTTGCTTGAAAAACATGTAGAGTACCAACAAAGATTGCTATGCCAGTCACAAAAGGCAGGGGGAGGAAATAAAAAAATGTTATGCAACTGGATTGTATAGAGACAGCAAGCTATTTTCTAGTCATATCACACTGATATAATTTTTACTTTCATCAGATCCACTTCTGCAAAAGGTATTATTCCCATTCAAAGATAGTTAAGGTAATGCATTGTTTGAAGTTTTAAGGAATTGCATTTTTAACAGAAACATGCCGAGATATGCATAATAACAAAAAATATTGAACATAAATCATAATCTTTCCATTATTCTGTGTAATGGTATAACTCCAAATTCTACTTTTGTAGAATAGCTATCTAATTTTCCTACATTTTCTATTATCCTTGAAAAACATTTCAGCTTCATAAACCAAAAGTTCACTTGTAAAATCATTTATTCCTTCATTCATAAAATTTTCTTTGAATGTGAAAATTTCTTGTTCTTTAATTGCCTAAATATGGGGCATTGTAGGATAACAGCTCTACTGGTGAGTCACAACACCTGCACTTTGGATCAGAGACTGGAGATCAGAGACCAAATATCTAAGCCAATACTCTGGAGAGGAATTCTTTCTCCTAGAGGTTCAAAATGCACTTCCATGTTTTCAGTCAGGTTCTGTATCTGCAACTATTGAGGCTTTTCTCTTTAAAAAATGAAATAATTTGGTTAATACTGGGTATAAAAATGTATAATATAGATAATGGGTATGCTAACTGTACAAACATTTGTTCAAAGCTCTGATCTAAATTGTGTTTAGATAAAATAACAGATATTGTAAATGTAACAGCCACCTGGGAGGTGCCGTACCTGTGTTTGCTTAGTTTCCGTTTTGGCTTTGTTTTGTTTTTCTTTTAGCTCTAAGGATCATTTAGTACTATAGGAAGGAAAGAAATATTGGTACATGTGTGTATTGAGGAGATAGTACAAAGAGTAAGGTAGTTGAATCTCTCTTCCTTCTTCAGTCACAATCACAAAGTTTATTTAGGATTCCAGCAGTCCTCCAAACCAAAGGAAACCATACCCTGACCATGAAGATATGTCAGGAGATCACTTTTATGTCATGAATCTAGAAGATACAGAATCATAGCAGTCTGTGGAGACAGCAGACATGAGCTTACTGCCTACAAGATATTTTAGATGCCGCTATACTTACTACTGCTATGATAAGATACACTTACTCCCAAAGAAATGTTCAAGAAGTTAAACATGGATTTCAGATAATGTAAATGTGCATCTTGTGGGGGACTGTTCAATACCTGTTATCAGTGGTTTCAGCATGGACAACCAAAAGAAATTAGGTATTTTATGTACGGAAATATTAGTTATGTATGTGTGAAGGAAGTGCCCAAAAGTATATCATGATTCATACACAGCTGCACATGAGGGGATTTCATATTAAAGTCATGAGTCATAGCATCATAGAATGGTTTGGGTCAGAACAATCTTTAAATTTCATCTAGTCCAACGCCAACCCCCACCCCCCCATAGGACATCTTTCCCTAGATGTCTATGTTGCTCAAGTCTCTCATCCAGCCTGTCCTTGAGCACTTCCAACAATATTATACATACTGCTATGTGGTGTTGCAATTGATGTGGGTCAATTGTAATAGTGCTTCATGTGATTGAAAGACTGCTCAAAACTGTTTAAAGCTATAGAAATATTTTTTAACTCTGCTTTTCTGTTTTTCTATTTCACAGGATAAGACACTTTGCAATCAAGACCATTTATTGGAAAAGGAAAATATGTAAAATTGCAAATCTATGAAAATAGTCAGAAAATAAATAGAGAACATCTGCCCATTTTGGTTAATGAATTGAGTTCTGTCAATCACCAAGCTCTCTGATGGTTGCACTGGGCATAGGATGTAAAAACACAGAGTGAAGTGCTCTTGGCAATGCAGCCAGGCTGAATTAGGGCTGTTGACCTGTGGTCACCATGAAGAGAAGCTCCTACTGCTGCTATCTTTCCTTCCTCGTTTTTTCTCTCAGATCTGCCATATCTATCAACAGAGGACATTTCCTTTGAAACCTTCCTTCCTGATATTTTGAATGTGTTCAGTGAGAGTATACAGTAATTTACATACTATATAGATTTAAGTTTGCTGTTTTCTTAGATTAAACTTCAAGACATTTTTAATTAATCTTTTTCTCAAAGAAACCTCAACTGTAATTTTCTTTTTTGAGTAAAATACTTTGGAAATTATTTTTCAGGTGACAACAGAAGAAAAGAAAGGAAAATAAAAGCATATGGTAATATATGGTTTTGAATTAATAACTTTTTAAATTTAAATTTGAAAATAATTAAAGTAATTTTAATTTATTGTTGTAACACTGTGAAATACACATTATTATAAGTTCTTGTTACTTACTTTAGGGTTTTTTTTTGCCATGATGAGTACTTTATAAGTAGTACTCACAGTTAGAACTCTGACATGATATTTCTATTACAGAATGCTACTCTATAATTCACTTTATATTATATAATTTTTTTTCCAAAACCTTTAAAATTGTTAAAATGGTCCCAAAGGTTCTTCTTTTATTGCTGCCTGGGCTCTTAGATCAGGAAGGTTACTTTGCTATTTATATAATTTCCTGTAATGTGGTGAAAGGAATGCGTAAACATATGCTTTACTTTTTATTAGTTATTGAGTGTAGTAATTCTAGTGTAATGGAATGTTTTTAAAAAGTTATTGGATTTTTTAATTTTTGCCAAAATCTTTATAAAAGAGATCATATTTAATCTATAGAAATATGGATATTTAATGAAAAAATGGTCTCTATGACCAAAGGAATATATTTATACTCTTATACCACATATGAATAAGAAATTGCTTCAGTTCAGATATACATAATTTCAAAACCTAAACCACAACCCATCAGACAGGAAGAGAAAATATACACAGATTAAAATAATAGGTTAGACTACCATGGACCAATAAACCTTTACTGTTAATTTCATTTATATCACAACACCTTAAAAATTCTCCAGAGTTAATCCTTGACAAATTACATAAATATTCTAGAACTGATGGATGCAAAATTGTATTCAGAAAATGTTATCAGTGGTTCGCTTGAAACTGGAATCTCATACTGAGATTCTCTTCCCCTGGGCTCTATCCAGTAGTATTCAGTGCTACTCAGTACTCTTGAGAGTAAGTTGTATGTTGGAACAGGAATTTCATATTTATTGCAATCATATACATTTCCACATTGGAGGAAGCTTCAGTTGCAGGACTGGATTGGAATTCCAGTCATTCTGAAAAACTGGAAAACTGTTATGAAAAAAAAAGAAAGTGTTTAATGAAGTCAAAGGCATAATTCTACAGTTAGATGGGAAAAAATGATTTCACAAATTGGGAGAACAGTGTGAGAGTAGATTACAATTCTCCAGAGCAGGATTTGGGGATTATGATACAAAGTAAACTATAGTGAACTACTGTTGAACAAGACTGCTGTTCTGAAAAAAAGATAAAGATTATGTTGGTGTGCAGTTATGTGGTATCTGTAAAGGTAATGGTTCTTCTTTACCTGAATGTTACATTATAGAGTATCCTCTGCCTCTAATGTGTGGATCAGCTGGGAAGAGTCAGAGCTATAAAAACGTACTTTACAAGAACAGTTTGAAAACATTTGGACTTGAGGGGGGGGGAGGTTATAGCCTGCTTCAAATACAGAAAAATATGGTTGCAAAGACCAAAGATAAAAAATAAACTGTTTTGCATACCCACAGTCAAGGGAACTGAACTGAACTGAAAGTAATGGATGTAAATTGCATGAAACGAGACTTTAGTTACAGATTGGGAAAAACATAAGCTATTTTTAAAACCTGTGATAGATTGCCTACATGCATTATGGATTTTTCCCCACTAGACATTTTTAAGAACATGTGACCCATCAAAAATCATTCAAATGGATGAAGAGGAATAGACTTTATATGTCTTAAAAAACATTTGTCATATTTTGTCAGCCCTTTGGCTTTAAACATTATTTTGCAAACATGCTAAATATGTATGGTTCTTCACTATTACAAAGTCAACTAATAGGATGCACGAAGCTATGCAGGTTAAGAATGAAGTTGATTGATAATGATTTTCAAGAATTTGAAGCTTTAAGATGCTGTTAGCTTTGTTTTTAAGTGAAATGATTAAGATTTAAAATGGATGATTTAAGTGACTGGGTTTCTTAAAGTATATGGAAAGTAAAAGGAAATGCAAAGTTGCACAGCTGTGCTGTGGGGTGGAAGATAAAAATTGACATTCCTAACAGAAAACTCTATCAAAGGCTCTTGGTTCAAAAATTTAACTTTCTAAATTAGGAAATGTATTTGCCAATAATTTTACAATAATGAAAAATCAATATTTTAAACAGATCATGGAATAACAAGTTTTTCAATTCACCATCTCTGCTTTTTCTGTGTAAAATTCCTTTCTGTGAAGGTTGTAGGGAAAATGGGAGAGCGTCTTCCCCCTAAAATGCTGGTATTTCCTTTCTTATTGGGAAAGCAGTGCAGGGAACATCTAAGAAGATAAGTGAAATATAATCCAAAGTACTCGGGAATGAATGATAATACTATCTTTCTTCATTCTGTTAAATAAAGGAAGTTTAGAATCCTGCTACTTTAATGTAAGCAACAAAAGGTTATTGTTCAGTTCTGTTTCAAAAAGGTATACCTTTTCAGTACTTTTTTTTTGTGGATGGAAAAGTGCCACATTTGGCCTCTGAGATTGTGACATTATTCCTGTACCTGAGAAACACACTAAAAACTTTAACTTGTCTAGGCAAAGGAAAGCCTTGACCTTTTTTCAGATGAAGTACCTCAATAATATGGTGATGAGGACCACATAAAGAACCATAACACCAATCTTCACTTTCCCTAAGGGGAGAAGCTGATCTCTCAGGTTACCTGTTCCAGATCAGAAGACAAAGATAAAATCTTTTCTTGTTCTACTATATATTTAACTCTCTCCTCTGTAATTTATTCTGTTAAATATAGCTTTTTAACCTGAACCTTTGGCTTGGGACTTTAGTTACTATGTAAGATCCCGTGTAGCAGAATTTTTAATGGAAGTGTTACGTTAAAATTTTAACCCTTTTTTGAAACCTCATTGTTCATGGAAATTGTTTAATGAGTTTAGTTCATATTTTACATAGATATGCAATGAAAGAATCTGTATTTCATAAATGTTTCCTAACTGTTGATATTATGCTTTGGATGTATATAAATGTATTACATTCATGGAGTTATGCACTAGAGGTGAATTGCAATAAATTTTATGCATTTAATCCTTTACCTGACTAGAAGAAAACAGTATATTAATATGGAAATATTTTTATTTTACTTGTCAATAATGCTTTCAAAAAGAATTAGATTGTTGATTATCTGATCACCTGTGCATAATAGAGAATTTTACTACTTAGACTAAAAATAAGACACTTACAGATATATAAAATCAGTAAATTTCTGGTCACTAGGTTTACAGTTAAATTTACAACATCTTTACAATTTCACTTTCTAAATTTTTAAGATGGCTACAGTGCTTATTGATTTTCTACTTTCTAAATTTCACTTATACCCTCTTTTGTATTTCTATTTTATGTAGCTTATGATAATAGAAAGATTTATTAGTAGGAAGATTTTCAGTATCATGGAGCAGAAATGGCTACAGATTCTCTAGAAAAAATTGTATGGTGTTTACAGGCAATGATCAGAGCCATATAACTACGTTTTGGGATCTGTGACACTCTCCTGCTACAGATATGAGAGTAAATCACATATTAGCAATTTTTTCTTCATCAGCTAGATCTGAATATGCCTTTAATATAATCCTGGAAAATCTGTAAAATATTTTATTACTTAGTATTAACTAGTCTTCTCAGATTTCCAGAAATCTGGTTCTTAGGGCCTGATCTTCCATGTAACCTATGGTGGAATTAATTTCAGGGGCTCTGAAGCAATGCATGGCAGCATTTGCTGTGGTGTCAGGCACCACCATGGTTCATAGTGCCAGCTGGCTGGTCTCAAAGTGGCACTTTATTCCTGTTGAATAAGCATCCTATGATCCAAGGAGGCCTCATATGCTGCTCTCAGTGATTCAGCAACCTCTAAGTGACAACTAATACGGAAAGTAGTTCAAGTTCTTTTACCACTTTGCTCTTGGAAGGGAAATTTGATTCATTAAAAGAAGTAACATCAATTCCATTGGTATGTCTGAATTTTGTTCAGGGTCATTTCAATGTCCCATTGGTTTTGTTAGCTCATGGCATAAAATAAAGATGAAAATTCAAAAGAAAGTGAAATGATATTTAAGTTAAAATTTGATTTCATCTGTTTTGCCTGGAAGTGAAATACCCACAATTAAAATAAAGCATTTATTTTCAGAGTGAGAGACATATAGAAAGTCATTGTTTGCATCAGGCATTCTTCAGGCTTCTTTCTGCATTTTTTAGTCCAACATGATCAAAGTTTATACTTTCTTTTTCTGTTTTTCAGGTCATTCACTAATAGACCATGGGAGCTTTGTAAGTAAATGAGTAAGTAATTAAATAAAATATAATATTTAAAAGCATTGCAAACACATGTCTTGGAATAAATAGATCTACCTTTCTGAAGTCATAGATGACTGCAAATAAAATTAACAAAAGCTTTTGCTTCATGCAGTAGTTAATATTTTAAATGTTGTAGAAAACAAAGTTTCTGACTCATCTGAAGAGGTAGCAGCAAAAAAATCTGAAGGATGTGATGAGCTAAAAAACCCCCAAAAATTCACAAGACAAGCATATATTCAATTGTTATAGCTGAGAGATGACTGCATCACTAAAGTGAACTATCAAAAATCATGTCCAGTGCTTATAAGATTATTAAATTCTTGGTCCTGTACGTATGTGGAGTGCAGATGTAGCCCAAGTGCAGATATCCTGTTACTTCTTAACTCGGTGTTATTGTCGTAGTGTAATTGAACGGTGAAGTGGAAAACAGAGATCACAAAGACTTCTTGTACTGTCTTTTCTCTTTACACTTTCCTGGAACAATTTATCATGGCTGAGTCATAAAGGGAACTGGTTGTAACATTGTCTTGCAAAAATCCATTGACCTTGGTAGAATGCCTTGTGAAAGACAACTCAGCTTAGTGGAAAACATAAAAGTTTCCTACACAGAAAGAAGGGGTCATAAGGTGGAGGGGTTTTTTTTCCTACAAAAGAACAATCAATCAGCATTTTCAAGTAATTTAACTATTCTGAATTTGATTTAAAAATAATTGTATTTAAAAAAAATAACTCCTTTCTAGGCTTATGCAGACAAATATACTATTTGGTCACTGGAAATCAATCTATTGGATAACTAAAAATATGAATCTTGTATTCCAGAACCAGTTACTTATGCAGATTTTTCTCTAAATGAACATAAAAAAATATACTTCCAATATCAGTCATAAAGTAGGAAAACAAAATAAAAGTCTTTACTCAGGACATTAGTTGTGATTAAGAAGTACGTAAATCCTGATCTTCAATCAGTCATTTCAAACTTAAACCTAAAGCAAAGTAACCCAAACTCTGCCCTGCAAATCTTTCATTACAGTGCCATTTAGAAATGAGATTTCCAGCTGAACTCCAATTGTGTTTAGTTAAAGAAGTTGTCAGATTGCAATTGGTATGTGCAATATGAAAGTTATTCAAGGGTAACATTCTGAACATATGCAATAATTATTAGAAGAACAGATATGCAGTGTATTCATTTGGTTTCCACTACAGAAAAAGCAAACACGAGCTGCTCACTGCAGTAAACAAAGGAATTTGACTTGTCTGTATTTGGGAATTTCTTATCTGAGGAAATGAAAAGAATACGCTGTGTACTCTTGATCTTTCTTTGAAGTCACCAGTCATCAGTGTAAAAGGCTGCTTGTGTTAGGAATCTGCTGCAGGAGAAGGTCAAACTACATGTTATTATACTCACTGGAAAAAGTACCTCTTTTACTTCAACAGTAGCTATTTCACAGCTGGAATCTCTATTTTCTCTTAGGTGTGCAAAAACATTGGAATTTTTAATATGCTATTTCTTTTATTCTTATCAGAATTGTAGAACATGTCTAGAATATACCCTAAATAATTTACACTAAAACATTTCAGTTATCTAAAGGACAGTATTTTGAAAGGTTGACCAACTCAACTTCTAAAAAAAAAACCAAACAAAAAAACACAAAACCAAACCGAAATCCACAAACAAAACCCCTTCCAAACTTTCAACAAATAGGAATGTGAACCCAATCTTTTTCTTAGTGTTTAAGCTCAAAAATGGAATTAATAGTCTTGGTAAAACTTTTATTTTTATAATTACAGAAAAGAGTTTGTCTGATTTGTTTTCATTTTCCCTGTGCGATACAGGTGGTTTCAGTTTCTAGGTGAAATGAATAAGAGATTAAATATATAGTTGAAATTAGTGTAGTTTTATAGTTGTTAAGCTGAGATTTTTGTAAATTTACATGAAGGAGGCTCAAAAATTTTATCTATTTCTAAGAAAACACATACAAATACTTATTATGAGTATATAAGATTGTTACAATGTTGACATCTAAGGAGAAATGAGGAATATTCAGAGTGAGGGCATCTGTCTTCCCACATAGCCATTATGTGTGCTGGAACCCCATTTTCTTCAGGATGACTGAACACCTTCCTGCTGAAAGGAAGCACTGAGTGAATTCCTTGTTTTGCTTGCATGTGTGGCTTTTACTTATTAAATTGTCTTTATCTCAACCCATGAATTTTCTCCCTTTTACCCCTCCAGTTCTCTCCTCCATCTCACTGGGAAAGACGTGAGTGAGCGGCTGAGTGGGGCTTAGTTACCAGCAGGGTTCCAGCCATTATGGCTTAGGATAGTTTACGGCATGTTTGCCCAGTTAATATATCAAGTATTAGGAAGATACCAGTTATGATCAGAGACACATAAAGCTATAGAAGATAAGTGAAAGTTTTAAGGGCAAACATTGAACTTGGGTGTCTGTGGTGTCTTTCCATTCCTTTAAAAGTAAATCCCGTTTGCTTATCTTTTCACAACTTCTGGTTTCTATATAAGTCGACATATTTTCTACATCAGCTCATGTTAATAACAAGGTTTTATAGGGCTGAAGAACTGAATAGTTCAGTTCCTTACTCAATTTGAACTGATAATGTGTTTAACTTTGAGGAAACCATAGTTAGTAAATGTATTTTATCTTGAGGGGTTTGTGGTTGGTTTTTTTGGTTTTTTTTTTTTTTTTTGTTTTTTTTTTTTTTTTTTTTCTGGGAAACATAGCAACTTTTAAAATCTTTTGGTACACATTTTTCAAAAAGAAAAGTTTGAATTACTGATAAATTCATATCTTACTTTAAAATGTAACCTGGAAGAAATGTTAATAATATATTCAAAAGTAATTTTTCCAATAATCCAAATTCATAGAATCATAGAATCATCACCGAATCATAGAATGGCCTGGGTTGGAAGGGATCTTAAAGATCATCTAGTTCCAACTCCCTTGCTGTAGACAGGGACACCTTTCACTAGATCAGGTTGATCAGACCCCATCCAAACTGGCCTTAAACACTTGCTTCCCTGGGCAACCTGTTCCAATGCCTCACCACTCTCACTGCAAAATATTTCTTCCTAATATCTAATCTAAACCTACTTTCAGTTTGAAGCCATTTCCCCTTCTCCTGTCACTACATGTTTTTGTAAATAGTCTCTCTCCATCTTTCTTCTAGACTCCCTTCAGGTACTGGAAGATCACAATTAGGTCACCCTGAAGCCTTCCCCAAAGCAATCCTCTCAACCTTTCCTCATAGGAGAATTGTTTCATCCCTCTAACCATCTTGGTGGCCTCCTCTGGACTCTCTCCAACAGATCCATTTTTTTCTTGTGCTGGGGACCCCAGAGCTGGACACAGTACTTGAGGTGGGGTCTCACCAGAGCAGAGTGGAGGGGCAGAGTCACCTCCCTCAACCTACTGTCCAAACTTCTTTTGATGCAGCCCAGGATACAATTGGCTTTCTGGGCTGCAAGCACACATTTCTGGCTCGGGTCCAGCTTCTCATCCACCAGCATCTCCAAGTCCTTCTCAGCAGGGCTGCTCTCACTCTGTTCATCCCCAACCTATGTTTATACTGGGGGTTGCCCTGACCCGGGTGCAGCACCTTGCACTTGATTTTGTTAAACCTCATGAGATTTCCATGGGTCCACTTCTTGAGCTTGTCCAGGTCCCTCTGGATGGCATCCCATCCTACAGATCTTGTTCACTTTGGTGTTTCATTATTCAGGGAGTTATAGAATCAGTCTCGGTTTTGTTTGTTTGTTTGTTTGTTTTAATGACAGCATCATAAAACAAAAACTGGATTTATTTATGTATGAGAAGAAAGGGAGAGGTAGACAAGGGGAATTTTTTTAAAAAATGACAGCACTTATTTGTTTAATTAGAAGAAATAAAATTTGTTTCAAATTATCTTCTAGTATCCAAATATTTCCTGTCTGAATCTAATTATTTATTAAACTGTGATGACCAGAACTAATATTATAAAAATATAAGCCTTTTGTCCATGGTCCTGAGATAAGATTTCTGAAAGTTTGTCATTTAAATTCAACACTTCAGTTCTGAATTCTGCGTAAATTCCTACTTAAATGGGAGAGTGCTCACATAAGCATTACTGGTTGTTCAAAAAATGTTCCTAAAATTTCTTGAAAGAGGATGAACTGATTGTGTAATTACAGGAAGGAGCCAGTAAACAAGCAAACAAAAAAACCTACAGAAACATTTAAAATATAATAAACACTGAAATACCCTGACCACATGATATAATTTAAAAATAATTTATGAACAGGAAATGAGGATGTTTTCAAATTGTATCCTTTGTTCAGTACCTTATGCAAAGTAATAACCCTAATAATAAATTTGTTTAATATAATATGTCCTTATAATTTGCATATGATCATTTTATAGCATGAGGTTGTGTATTTTCTCTTTGTGGAGAAAATAATTGTTTGCAATGTTGCTGTGTCCTTGCTACGGGAGGCCAAATTTACTTTGAGGCTTCTTATTTTATTAACATGCCTTTTGTAACAAAAAATACTGGCTTAGAATATTCCACCTCTGTTTTCCTATTTTACCAACAGTGCTGTTTACTTTTTATGTGATTAATGACTACAACACTTTATATGTGTTTACGTTTGAGTAGATTTTATTTCATTTAGACTTTAACAATAAATATTGTCTATTTTCTGTATTTTTTCTGCACCAATAGTTAGTTGCACAAGTTTTTAAATTCCTGGGAAGAAAGGAAAGGAGATCATTTGTTTGGTTTGTTTTTTCTTAATTTTGTTACTTTTTAATGTTTTATATGTTTTCATCAAATTTCC
This sequence comes from Pipra filicauda, assembly GCF_003945595.2. Taxonomy (NCBI): domain Eukaryota; kingdom Metazoa; phylum Chordata; class Aves; order Passeriformes; family Pipridae; genus Pipra; species Pipra filicauda. The sequence goes on from NW_024104425.1 coordinate 911,965, forward strand.
AAAATGTATGGGTCATAATTCCATCAGATATACCTACCAGATGGGAGTCTTTCTTTTTAGGGAAAATCTCCTTTGTGTCTGAGTATGCGTGTACACATGCAGTGCGGAATATAGATTTTTTTTATGGAAGCTTTTTTACCTCTTATTATAGTCTCTGTTGCATTGCCTGAATCTGTAAGCTTGGAAGCAAGCGAACTACAAACAGTGGGGTACTGAGCTTTCTGAAGGAAAGATATCTATGCTGTCACATAGCTGTGTGGAAAAGCATAACAGCTTGTAAAAGCACACGACATTTCATGAATAAAAAATAAAGCCAATTCCAAAAGGTGTTTGTCCCTTAGACTAAAACTTTCAAGCTGCTATCTATAAGATATGACATAATTTTTTTTAACTTTTAATATTTCGTGATGCTAATTCTTCTTTATAATACTTTTTTATATAGTATTATTCCAATACCTCATATTTTTATTGAATCCAAATGATTTGTTCAAGAAAATGGTAAAATTTAATAATGAAACATAGCAGCATATTAATGAAACATAATGACAGAGACTGAAGTTACTGAAAATTAAGAATATCAAGACCATAATACACACAACTGTTACTTGTCCCAGTAATCATGGCATTCAAAAATAGATGTCTACTTTACCTATTTTAAAAAGATGAATGACCATCAGAGACTATTTCCTTAGACTTAAAATCCAGTAATCTACTACACATACTTATACCTTTAAAAAATCTTAGAAGGAGGAAAATACTTCTTTTTTATATCAGTAGAAGGAAACACTATCATTTAGGGTAATGATTAATCTGGAAAAATGAGATGAGGACCCTAACTTTAATTTGTGTTCTTACACAAAATCTCACAGGACTCATCAATCCTGACAGCTTTAGTAGGCTTCATTAAGCACTAGTTAAATTAGCCATAACTTCTTAACATTATTGGCTAATTGCTTTGTGAATCTCAGGTAACTCCAGAGTATACTAAAGCTTATTATCAATACAATAAACCTGCGCTTCTCAGTATGATGTCACTCTATTTAAAACTTGATTGATGGTTGATCTTCAAAAACTGGAATGGACTTTATTAAATTCCTAAATAGGAAGAACAGAAAAGTAGAGTGAAGATTTGATTGCCTGGTGCAAATATAGTTTTTCATATGTTGAAAATATTGGTGAAGATGACCAGCAGAAATTTGCAGCAGAGAAAATAAAAACCACAAATACTAAAGACAACAAGACCTTACACCATTTGTTGATTAGAATATCGTAGTCTTCTTCCGACATAAAATTGTGGCATGAATTCCAAACTGACATTTAAAGCCATAAAACGTGTTAGTTCATTCTGGAAAAAAAAGTATTGTAGCTTATGCAGGAGTTATGAACTTGAGGAAGAAATTACTGAATGAGTAGTCACACCTTTTATACAGGCTGATGGCTAAAAGTGTTACAGTCACCTATAAACTTAGTACAAAAATAAAGCAAAGGAGTAATGTTTCCCTTCCATGAGGAAGAGCAAAGCATTTATCCCTATCCTCATCTTTAGGAAGAATTTGGGTAAAATTTTGAAAATAATCACATGTCTACATATGAACAGATACAGGCTAAGTCCAGTAATGCATCCTGTTGATAAAAATATCTTGATATTACACTTCAAGCATCTTAGAAGGTTTAGAGCTCATCATAGAATGTTTGGGTTGGATGACATCTGTCATGGGCATGGACTTTTTTCAGTATATCAGGTTGCTCAAAGTCCCATCCAAACTGGCCTTGAATGTTTTCAGGTGTGGGGCATCCACAACTTTTCTGGGCAACCTGTTCTGCTATCTCACCACCCTCCCAGTTAATACTTTCTTCCTAACATCTAATCTAAATCTACCTTCTTTCACTTTCAAATCACTATTTCATGTCATATTCCTACATGTCCTGGGAAAATGTCTCTCCACATTTTTCTTATAAGTCACCTTTAAGTATCAATAAGGGCTCTCCAGAGTCTTCTCTTCCCCAGGCTAAACAATCTCAACTCTCTCAACCTTTATAGAAGAAATATTCCAGCCCTCTGACCATTTGTGTAGTCCTCCTGTGGAACCACTCTTGCAGGTCCATGTCTTTCTTGTGCTAAGGACCCCAGAGTTGTATGTATAACTCAATCCAGGGTCTTATGAGCGGAGCAGGGGAAGAATCGCTTCCCTCGATCTGCCAGTCATGTGTCTTTTTATGCAGCCCAGGATACAGTTGACTTTCAGGGCTGTGAGTGCATATTACCAGCTCTTGTCTAATTTTTTAACCACCAGTACACCCAAATCCTTCTCTGCAGGGCTGCTCTCAATCTGTTCGTAATGCAGTTTATCTTGAAGAAATACGAAGTTGATTTTTCCATATGTCTTTGTCTTTTATAAAAATGACTCATGACCAAATCATACCGATCTAAATGCTGGTCCTTTTCTCAAAACAGGTACCTATCAGTGCTTCTAAACAGTAATAGTTCCAGTTCAGGAACATGAGGCTTAAACTGACAGCTTGAAATCTAGTCCTCTGAGAAGAATTCATTAGTCACTAAATTGTGGAAACACCTTCCTGCTTCCCTGTTTGAACTATATCATGATGCAACAGAGATTTAAAACTTTGTGGCCTGTGCCTGAAAACAAAAGTGAAAACATATCTCTGTTGCTTAGCATTGAGCAATGTGCAGTTGGAAAGTAACAAAATTTTGATTCCAGTCCTTTATCCTAGAATACTAACATATGGTACGATATTTTTATCAAGATGTGACTGTTACTAGGACACCCAAGGAAATTGTATTGCTTGCTGCTCTTTTCCTAAGAAACAGAAAACCCTGACTGCAATCACTACAGGACTGCAGTCACTACAGCACTGCAATCACTACAGCACTGCAAGTGCTGAGGGACAAATCCAAGGAAGGAATGGCACAAAAAAAGGTGTACCTCCTGTATCTTCCGGTAAATTAAAATTTAACCTTAGGTGTCCTCTGGTACATGAATTTCTCCATTCTTCAAACAAAGCTGACAGTGTTGTGTGGACAATGCTTAAGCCAAAGGGTTTTCCACATCCTTTTGGAGTTGTCCAAATTCTCATCCTCATCCTTGTATCTGGATAACAGAGAGATTTCAGATAGCTAAACAACTCCTGCCAGCACTCTGGGCTATGGCAACAGCTTCCCACAAGGGGCCAGAGAGTTTATCCTGACTACTCATGCCTCAGGAATCAGAGGGCAAAGGAGTAGGAATGTCCCTGCTTTCGTGATTAGCTTTGTAGTCAAGGAACTCAAGAAAACAGAAGGTCTCACATTAATATAAATGCTCTCCTGGAAATAAAGGCAGCGGCTAATTTCCTTGCTGTGCAAACAAATGTGGACAGAGGAGAGGGACAAAAAGAAGGCTGAAAAATTTCTCTGCTATTTTTTTTTTTTCTGTAGAATGGTATCTCGAAGCCCAAGGGAAGTTTTAAGAACTGACCAGTGAGGATTCTCAAGTGGCAGAACTAAGTGAATGAGAGGAGGGCACTGGAACACTGAAATGAAAACAATGGAAATCAAAGCTAGTTCAATCTCTGTAATAGTTATGACGTACCATATGTTTTGCTTAACCACCCATCACATTAAATCAGGGATAAAATTATGCAATTTGATTAGAGAAATCTGAATCAAGAACTGTTAAATATTACAGAAAACAAACAAACAAACAAGCCAAACAAACAAACAATCCCCCCCAAACCAAGTCTTCAGAAATAAGATGCATCTCATAAGAGCTCTTGTGCAGGGAATTGTTCTTTAAAGGAGAGCTTAGGATACATATCTGGAGACTGTGAGCAAAAGGCCCCATGAAGTAATCTTGTGAGACTGTCTGGGAGGTGTGCCATGCAGGTGTGTTACAGCTAGTACATATCCATTGCACTAGGACCAGGCTTCAGAGGTAAAATACATCGAATAAAGTCTTGGAGCTAAAATTCTTATAGTTTTATGTGAGGCATAGGGAGATTTTGTAGTTTAGGAAAAAATTGTGGAGATTTCTGAGATTGACAAATAATTGTTAACCTATTTGGTACCACAGCACTGGGCTACAGATATGTATTTCACATGTGAAATGCATTTCCCTGTAATGTCAAGTACATGTGAAACTGCACCCTGTTATTTTAGTATCATGCTAAATAAATCCTGTATCCGAGTCCAAACTAGTCAAAATTCCCTAATTTTTGACATCCTATAAAAGGATAAATATATGATTGTGTGTTGGGTTGACCTTGGCTGGCTGCCAGACCCCCACCCCACTCCTCTTTTTTTACAGAATAGGGGGGAAAAGTAGGATGAAAAAACTTACGAGTCAAAATAAAGACTGGGAGATCATTTACCAATTAGCATCATGGGAAAAATAAACTTAACTGGGAGAATATTAATTTAATCTATTATTGAAATACAATAAGATGGTGATCTATTAGGACAATACTAAACAAACTTTCCCCTGCACCACCCCTCTTCTTCCCACACTTCCTGTGACATTGTTTTGTTGGCATTATGCAAGAAGGCAAAGCTACCTAGGTGATATCATGTTAGCTATAGTGTAGAAATGACACCTACTGATTTCATTCTCGAAAGTCATTACAAAGTCAAGATTAAACTAGTAGCAAGAATCTAAACCTGTGATACTGAGAGGCAATTGGGCAGATGTCTGGACATTGTTATAAATGAAAGACCTGATATCAGTGGGAGATACATGTTAAGGTACAATTCACTTTCACAGTGAAATAATTATGTTTGAATGGTGCACTGTCAGAGACAGAAAATAAGAGTTGACAAGCCCTCCTAGATCTGCAGGTAGCTCAAATTTGTATTATCCTTTTTCAGTATTTCACTATCAGAATTAATGTAGGCAGAGGGAGCTCAGGTCAGTTTGTCCAGTGTTGGTGTCACAGGTAGAGTCCTTTACGTTTCTCTTGAACAGTTGCAACTGTTTCTTCTTTGAAGTAATAATGAAAAATAGATTTTGACATTATCATTACCAACACACCTTTTTTCTTTGTTTTCTTTAGGTGTGAATGCAGAATGAATGCAATACATAGCTTGAATACATGTTGCAGCATTCGAAAATGAAGACTTTGGTTTTTTTCCCCCTAGAGGGTCAATAATTCATCAGAATTATCTGGGTCAGCAACTGTGCATTACGTCAGTAAATACACCTACTAAGTTGCACACAAAAAAGGTTAAATGTATAGCCATTCATACACATAATTCCAATTCTAGCTTCCAAAACAAGCTATTGTTCACGAATTTCACAGAATATTCTGAGTTGGAAGGCACCCATAGGGATCATCGAGTCCAGCTCTAAAGTGAATGGCCCATACAGGGATATAACCCACAACCTTGCTGTTATTAGCACCATGCTCTAACCAACTGAGCTGATCTTAGGGTCCATTGTGCTTTTTCTACTAATATGGTTTTTGACTGTTATTCTTATGTATACACATTTTCTATTCTAAGTGAAAATGCACATAAGTACAATGTGTAGAATCTTAGAAGTATAATAGAGGTTTCTACATGCTTCACTATGTCACTACAACTCACATTAGCTACTTCTAGAAACAGGCAATTCTGAAGAACGCTTTAGTGTTGATGCTAAAGGTGCACATTTCTAGACAAAGATAAGTGATATGTTTATTAGCAAAGGGTAAAGAAACAGAAGAACATATGGCATTTTCTTATGCATTTCCTAGTACTGAACTGAGTGGGCCACAGATATTTATCCATTTAAAATGAAAAAGAAGTGAAAGTTGGGAACATTCAAACCAGTAAATACAAAGGACCTATCACTATTGTTGACACAAGCCAGGGTGCACTGGCCTTCTTGGCCACCTGGGCACACTGCTGGCTCATGCTCAGTTTCTGTCAACCAGCACACCCAGGTCCTTTTCCACTGGGCAGCTTTCCAGACAGTCTTCCCACAGCCTGCATCACTGCATGGGAGTTTTTTGACCCAAGTGCAGGACCTGGCACTTGGCTTTGTTGAACCTCATACAATTGGCCTTGACCCATCAATCCGGCCTGTCCAGATCCCTCTATAGAGCCTTCTAAGTGGTGTAGCAGGTCACTGACTATTATCCTTTGGATAATGTGGGCTTCATTCTCCTCCCTGTACTTGTCTTCCCGCTCAGGGGCCTGGTACTCACAAAACAACTGGTCTTACTATTAAAGACTGACAAAGAAGGCATTAAGTTCCTCAACCTTTTCCTCACCCTTTGTCACTATGTTTCCTCCAACAATATGTCACTATCTGGGCTTCCCTGAGGTCACAGTCTTTTCAATAGATCTTCAGTCTGAGCTTGTAGATAATAGACTTCCAATAATTTGTGAGACTAGGAGGATTAGTGGATTAGTGCAAAAGTCTTTGGACACCAAAGAACTAGGTCAAGAGATCTACTTTGGGTCAAAAGAGAAATGAGTTTGATAATCTCTGCTTAGTCCCCAGGAAACATTAGTACAAATCACAAAACGACCTTCAAACATTTCCTACTATTAAAATTCTTTACTTACAAAGGTCAAAGCTGATATTACATGCAGAGAAAATCATCTAGTGAGGCCATGTCTTTCTGATTGAAACTGAGTTTCAAAGCTAAGACGTACTGAGATATTCAAGCTGTACTCAGATGTATTAAAACAACTTAAATGGTTCCAACATTTCTGGTTAAATATTCACATTCATTTTTCTTTTTTGAACCATCCATTTCACATTTTTCATTTTTCAGTTCACATAGTGAGGTATCCAGTGGAGCTCACTCAAGCTGTAATCCCATTTAGAATATGGACATTTCTATTTTTCAGTGTAGACTAAAACAAACTCAACAAAAACACCTCTAGCTCTCTGCGTGGAGTGCAGGTGCATGAGTACTGACAGCAGTAGATGCTGAAGGGGGGCTCTCTGAGGAGGGGTAGGGGCTGTCCCGTGATGGACACAGCCAGTTCCAGCGGGTTCTGACCACCTACCACAGGGCACAGTTGAGCCCTATGAACTGAGGCTGGAAAAATTTAAGAAAGGGAAAAATACCACACAAGTAGCATGAGGAGTGAAGTGGGAGGAAAGAGAAACACTCCTGTGAGCATCAAGACCAGAGAAAGAGGAAGGAAGGAGATGCTCCAGGTACCAGAGCAGAGATTCCCCTGCAGCCCATGGAGAACCATGGGTTCCACCTGCTGAAATGGATGGCTGTTTCCTGAAGGAACTCTAGCTCGTTAAAGGCCCTCAGAGGAGCAGGGCTGCATGACTACAGACTGTGGAGAGGATCCATGCAGGAGCAGGGAGAAGTGCGAGGAGGGCTGAGCAGCAAAGATGAAATGTTATAGACTCACCACAACCTCTGGGCTGCTTGAAGTGAAGAGACAGAGGATTCCAGAGTGAAGAACTGAAGTTGATGCTGGGAAGAAGAGTGAACAGGTGTTTTTACTTTTACTTTTGTCTTCATTTATCACCATGTCACAGTAATTTAATTAGCAATAAATTACATTAATGTTCCCCAAGTCGAGCCTATTTTGCCCATGATGAAAATAAGTGATCTCCCTGTCTTTAACTCATCCCACAAGGTTTTTCATCCTATTTTCTTGCCTTTCCTGTTGCAGAGAGGAAGTGCAGCCAAGGTCAGCCCATCACATTCTATTTCTGAACTTAGTAAGTCCAGCTAAAAATGTTTTTAGACCACAATTATGAACATAATTCCTATCCCAGGAGTTGTCCTCAGACCACTGCAAACTTGTTCAAATGTTCTTTTATGATGGAATCCTGTATTACTGTAAGGGGGGTACTTTTGAATTAGACGATCAATGGAGCATAGAGGCGTGAGAAAGGAATCATATTAGGATGTGAAACCAGCTAGAGCATGGTACAATGTAACTTCATGGCACAAGCTAATTGTAAGGTCCATTGTACTTTTTAGCAAGTCAACTTGATATCTCCTATTATCAGAGCTGAGTTCTTCCTTGGTTTTGCTACATACTGCAAGATAGATATATCTACCCTTGAAACACAATGGTAGAGGTCATACATAGGGATGAGAAAGATGATGATGGGAGGAAGATGATGTGGGCAGGTGTCGCTCACCCCTTGCCCTACCAGTAGGGCATGCACAGTCTGTTGCCATGAGGTAATGATTAGTTAGTGTTTGGCTACCGTTCAGGCATCACCTTACACTGCGTACTGGCCCTATGTAGTGTAATGTGGAACTGATAAAATGGGGTGTCAGGACTGCTGAGTTGAGTGATACTCATCCTACCACCGAGACTGTGTTGCTCCGCGGGGACGCCCGCTAAGCACGGGTACCAACCAACTGCTGCAGATCCTGACAGCCCTGGCCTGTCTGTGTGGGTAAGCACAGTTTTTTGAGAGGAAGTAACTGAGAGAACAAACTTTTTAAATACCCTTTTAGTGTTCCTTTAATTCCCCTTTTATGTTTATAGTATTTTTCCTTTAATTTCCCTTTTTATTAACCAATATCGTGTTACCCATAATATTGTGTTAAGATCCTTTTTTGGTATCCCTTTTCACTAGTTAATACTGTATTAAATGCTGTTCGTAGTATTTGCTTTAATGCCACACGATAAGGTAGTTATTTTGTATCCTTTCTTTTAGTTTTTAATTCCTCTTGCTAAGTTTATTATTATTATTTTTATTCTCACTGTAATAAAAGATATTTTGTGTGTTTGAATATTTCTATCACTTGTCTTTATTCCGGACATGTATCCAAACGAACTGTTACAATTACGGATGGAGATCAATCAAACTAAATTGGAACCTGCCTAGATTTGGAAATCTTCTAGATCTGCATGTGGAATTTATTTCAAAGTAAATATATTAGGATGAAATATTATTTTTAAATAACTATTGATATGTCAATAAACTTAACAGCTCTAGAAAAGTCCTTAGAGTCCCACCTTTTCAAAAGACAATAGTTCTATGGAAGGACTTCTTTAATTGGTAATGAAAAAGTGAATAGATTCAATAGAAAAGGAAGACAGGACCAGTTACATCAAAATAGCATGAATGGCAAAACTGCAGTTGTCATCTGGGCTTCAAGCTTAGTGACATACTTAGAGGACGTATGAAATACAACAAATGCATCACGTCATAATCCCAAACCTTTCTGAAGGCATTACCTTGTTGCTGATTTCACTGGGCACAGGAAAACAAGTTGATTCTTTGACTGCTATAACTAATTATTGCAGAGGGTAGCATACATTAACACTAGAAACAGTTAAAACCTGCTTTATGCTAACAGTGAAGTATCAGATATTCTATTAGCATAACAGTCCAGAAAATAGTCCATTTTTTTAGGGATGATTTGTGTTCTAGATGTGTTTATATTTGCAATTCAGTAAGAACTTAAATATAAATGTTGTTAGGCAAGGCACTACAAAAATATTCTGTTGCTCTGAACTCACTGTTGCGTCATTGTGGGCCAGATAACAGCTTCAGTTTTGAGTCCAAATAAATGTTAGAACTACTACAGAAATGGAACTTTAAATAAAATATCAAAAAAAGAAACTTCACTTTTGAAAAAACGCCAACACTTACTTCTTAAAAAGACTTGTGTATAACATGGTTATAAGGCCAAATGTGATTGTATATAAAAAAAGACATTTTGGATGTGACTAATAAATTGGTCAATCTACTGTCAAATCTTTCATTGAACACTTGAGACATTTGGTGAAGGAACCAAAACTTCAGAATAAAATTCTGCATAATGTTAAAATCAGTCTTACTCTCAATGTTACCAAGTAACTTACCAAGTTACATATTACTACAACAAATACAGCACTTTATTATCTTGAGAAAGACTGAAGTATTGAACTGAATTATGGTGCTTATGAAAAATCAACATTAGTTACAATCACAGACTGTACTACAACAGACAGTAGATTTATTCACGTTTTCAGGTAAGAATATATCCAAGAACTATCAGGACATATTTTACTTATGTGGAATAATACTACATTAGTATGTAACACCTATCATAGAAAGAGATTTTGCTCTTAAAAAAGACAGTCTCAGCAAAATCATGTTTTTCATGTTCTGAAAAAAAATTTTTAATTATCTCAGGAGAAAAAAAAGTCACTTTTTTTGTACTGTAACTGTGTCTGATATTTTTGCTGTACAATTTTGTCACTACACCATTAGCTTAATTAAGCTCTTCTCAGTTTTCTATTTTCCCCTAAAAATAACTTTGTAAACATTTTGTTTACCAAGTCACAATGGGCAATCAGCCACTCAAAACACTTAAAAATCAATTAAGCATAAGTATTAATGCAGTTGGTTTTAAACAATATTAAAATTTGCAAATATTACTGGTACAATAATATGTAACAAAGTAATATTACTGTAGGGAATATCTTCAAAGAAACAGAAGAACATAACAATTGACTTTTCAGCATCAGAGTGGGATGTGCTGAATTTGAACTGTGATGGTCGAAAAGCTAGAAAACAATAGATACAGTAGCAATACATCAAAGAAATTGTGATATCTTCCATAGAAACATAAAAATTAAAGTGGTGTTTTATACTGGTCCCTGGCTGTGGCAAATCTGTTGGATAGATAAAAACACTACCTTTGTAGTTTCCAGATCTGTTCCCAGGTCATTCTTATCCTTCTAAAAAGTCTTATCCTAATAAGCTCTATTTCCCAAACAGAATTAATTCATGCTTATGTTATAGACATTTCCCTTGTGACATCATTCATCCATCAGCTTAAATAGCTTTTCTTCTTCAGTATTTCTCTCTTTAATGACTTAGGGACAGTCATCATATTCCTCTGATTATTATTCTTTCCTGGGCTGAACAGTCCAGGGTTTTTTTAGATTGCTTTCATAACTGTCTTCAGACCTGGTTAGTACTTAACCTGACTATTTGCTTCGCTTTGAATAATTTTTTTTCCACTTTTCTACATTTCAGTGCTGTCACAGACTTGTAAAATGGCATGGTGCTTCTGTAGTCAGGCCATTAGTAATTGATAACATGCCCAGAAATCTGTTTTCTTTCTTTATTTTTTTTTTTAATGCGTTGAGTCTAGCTGAGATGGACTATATTTTGCCAGTAGCAGCCTTCACAGTGCTGTGCTTTGCATTGGTGTCTGGGAAGGTGTTGATAACACACTAGTGTTTTGGCTATTGCTGAGTAGTGCTGGCACAGCATCAGCACTGTCTCTCCAACACTCTGCCCTCTCATCAGTAGGCTGAGGATGGGCAAGATGTTGGGAGGGGACACAACTAGGGGACACAACTAGGGCAGTTGACCACAACTGACCAAAGGGATATTCCATATGGTAGGATGTTGGCTTAGACATAAAAACTAAGAAAAGGAGGAGGAGGAAGAGGCAAGGCATTTGTTATTAACAACATTTGCTTTCCAGAGCACAGTTATATGTGCTGATGCCCTGCTTCCTGGGAAATGGCTGAACACCATTTAATGATGGAAGGAGTAGAGAATAAAAGCTTTGGGTTTTAATTTTGCTTGTGTGTGTGTGCCTTTCACTTTAGTAAACTGCCTTGCCTCAACCTATGAGTTGTTTTCCATCTGATTTTCTCTCCTCTGTCCAGCTGAGAAGGGGGAGTGATAGAGCATCTGGTGGATGTCTGGCATCCATCCAAGATCAACCTACCACAGTAACTCAAGGTGTGAATCCCCCATTCATTTAAACCACAGTGCTTGAAGCCACATTTTACTTTTCAGTCTCATTTCCTTGCCCAAGTATGATACAGTCTCCTGAGTGTAATGTTACTCCCTAGTTTTCTGCAATTCTTGAACTTCATTACACAACTGCAGATTTTGTGCAAAGCGAGTCAATGAAAATATTAAGTTAAAGAGCTGCTCCACAGGGAAAAAAACCCTCTCTTTACTAAGAAAGCAAGCATTTGTAAATTATTGTCATCTCTTGGTTTCAGTTAATTATACTTATCCTTGCTTCTCTAGGGAACTGTAATTTCTAATCCTTACTGTATCTGAAGTGCGGCTGAGGTATATTATACTAGTCATATCTAGTCATCAGGAAAAGATTTTAAATTTATCAGACACAAAATACCAAACACACTAGGACTTCATATTTTTCTCTGTTCTATTTTCCTGTCAGTTTACAATGTGAAACCATTAAGTGACTCATACCTATGTCTTGTTTGACATGTACTGCTGGAGAAACTATCCAAGTTCTTTTAAACATAGAAATGCTGATTTCTTACATACGTTTATTACCAATAGAGATGTTTAATAACTCATCAGTGTACTATACTAAAATTAGGATTGTAAACATAAGAAAAAATGTTGGTATCAATGATTAAGATCTCAATGTCCAAAATTTCTAGAATTATGCTAAATAACTTTGTTTGAAATTCAGCCATCGTTCACATTCCTAAATCTACAAGACACTTAATATGTACCTAATTTCACACACACATTAACCTCACTAAAATTAATAAGATTATATCAATTTAGAATCAAGCATATGTGCTAAACATCTTGCTGGAATGTAGTTCCTTCTGTTGTCATGGAGTTTTTGAGCAAGGTCTTGTGAAATTCAGGAAAACTTTCAAACCTGTAAGTTCGGTAGTTCTTAAAATGCAATACCCAATACTGCTTTGATGTTTCGACTTGATGCTCATCTGCTAGGATTTTTTAATAATTTCTGGCTTGCTTTTCTCTTCTCAACGTACGGAATCCTTTTACTGGCTGTGTGGAAAGAGAATGGCTGTAATCCATTTCAGTGGAATTTTTGTTGCTGTTGAGATAATAAGAATTCAATGAAATTCAGAAAAGGCAGAGCCAATATCTTGCAATGAGGAGAGAATAAGTCTGTCTACTAACATATTATTAAATATTATAGAATGTGATTTATTTATATTTTATTCTTTGAATTTATTACCAAATTTTTAAGAAAACCAAAAAGGCCAGAAAAAGGAACTTGAATTCTATGGAAGCTTTTAAAAAATATCACTCTTCTATACTAGATACTATTAATTTATTCAGAAAGCAGGCAATCCAAATTAATAACAGGATCTAGAAATACAGTGCAATTGTAAATTAAATCTTCAACAACTTTGACCCACTTGTATGAAGCTTTTTCTCATCAAATCAACATTCTCAAAGGAAAAATATTTTACTGTAAAAATTTCTATTAGCTCTATTAAAAGTATGTGGTCCTTTACAAGCAATTTTTGTGCAGCATGAATTAAATCATGTTCCAGAGGCAGATATAATAATAAAAAATTTTTAGATCAAAACTAAAACTGTCACCAGAATATAAATATATACATATATATATATATATATACACACATATATATATGTATGGAGTGGGACTTCCAAAATTTGTTCCTCCAATGAAAAAATAAACAATTCATTTTAAAACTACATTTATCTTAATGTGATAAAATATTAAGTGACCAGAAATCTGCCTTACAGATAATTTATGATTCCTTTAAAAATCCATGGGAATTACGTGGTCTTATTTTCAGATCTGGAGGCATGTGCTGTAGGATCTATCATGTATTTGTTAAATAAAGCATCTATTTTGGATTGGATATTTTTATTTTATTAATTTACAGAGCCTTCAGATTAGTCCAACTAGATTACTGCATATGACAATATTATCACCAGTAAAATAGTCATTTTGTTCTCAAATTTCAGTACAGTGGTGTATGAAGTATAAAGTTATGATGAAGTGAGTCTATTGCATATAAAGTGGTAAATTCTTTACTTTCCTGTGGGCACTCTGTCTTCACTGAGAATCTCATGATGTTCAGGTGTATTGTAATCTGTTCAGAATATATACCAGGTATGTTGGGGGAGTAGGAAAAGTATTTTGGCTTTACAAATTTAAAAAACGTTAGGCTGTCTTTAGTCTTGGAATGACTATTTGTTTCAATTTTACATTCAGGATTAAAAAACTTCCTGGAAAAGGTCTTGATTCTGCATTGTGTTATTAGAAGAATGCACTGCTCAGCTAATGAGCAGACGAGTGGACTAGTGGTGATCTACCAAAATTTGGTGTGGTACTCCCTTATTAATTGATAAAAATTACAAAACACAGGTATATAACTGAGTAGGCTCACATAATAATTAACTTTTTTCCTGTTGGATAGCTGAGGAGTAAGGACCTAGGGGCTTTTTTTTTAATCTTCCCTTCAATCTTGCATAATATATATGTATGAATGGCTTTCTTTAGGACTATATTTCCATGCTTTCCCAACATTCTATTCTTTTCTCACTTCTACTATCTGGGCAGTTAAAACATTGTTGCTATTCAGACTGAAAATCTATCACCGTTGTCAAACTATCTGATTTCCTGGGATCGGAAAGCTATGGAGATGGGGCAAATGATTTGAACTGATCTGAATCAAATGAAATCTAAGCCCTGCCTTTTGAGTCGTGAGGAAAAAAAATTCCGGAGGCTCCCCAGGAAAAAAAAGAGATTTGTAACTTTACACAGGTCTGCCAGACCAGGGAGGTTTTGTGAATGTGTGAAAAAATATAAAAATTAAAAGGTTTAGTAAATCCATCAAATGAACACAAAATTTACTGCACAGGTAGGATATTGTCACTCAAAATCAATATAATATAAAAACCTGAGAGTAAAAAGCTGCAGGAAAGAATTCAAAGTTTTCTAGATCATATCTTTTCTGAATGGGGAACAAGTCCTTATAAAGATGAGAACAAAATATCAAGAATTTAATTTAACTTGTGTGACTCAGGACATTAGTCTGAAATGCTCAGTGTTCAGTATCAAAAAATAAATGATCCTTTCAAAAATCTGTGACATACACTGTTCAAGATTCTTCTCCTTAAACATGTAGCTCATACATACTTATTTCAGATTTTTCTTATTTGACTGATTATCTATCATATACACCATGTAACTTTTCTTTATTCTGTTGGTTTTGGCTGGGGCAGAGTTACTTTTCTCCACAGTAGCTAGTATGGGGTTATGTTTTGGATTTGTGCTGAACACGGTGTGAATAACAAAGCGATGGTTTTGTTGCTGAGCAGTGCTTGCATAGGATCAAGGTCTTTTCTGCTCCTTGTACTGCCATGCTGGAGACATGTCTGTGGGTGCGTGGGAAGTTGGGAGGAAACAGAGCTAAGACAGCTCAGTATATAAAGCAGAGAGGAAGAAGGAAGCAGAGGATCTTTGGAGTGATGGCATTTTTCTTCCCAAGTAATTGTTACGTGTGACAGAGCCCCGCTTCCCTGGAGATGACTGAACACCTGCCTTCCCACGCGTTGTGGTTTAATCCCAGCAACCAGGCACCACTCAGCCACTCGTTCCCTCCCACCAGTAATATCAGGGAGAGAATTGGAAGGATAAAAGCTACAAAACTCATGAGTTGAGATAAAAACGGTTTAATAGGAAAACAAAAGCCACACACACAAACAAAGCAACCCAAGGAATTGACTGCTTCCTATGGGCAGGCAGGTGTTCAGCCGTCTCCAGGAGATCAGGACCCCACCACACATAATGGTTTACTTGGGAAGACAAACACCATCACTCTGAATATCCAGTCAGCTTCTCTTTCCCTCCAGTAGAACAGAAATTAAAACAAGCAGGTGGAAAAGGCAGAAAAAACCCAAACAACAAAACTTATGAAAAATAAGAATGAGACCCAGCAATCTGAACTGAACTCAGGAGTGCACACCCTTTGTCAGTTCTGCTGTCTGTTTTGTGTGAATGGCTTATACTACCTTCCTCAGTTACCTGTAAATAAGGCTAATTGTACAAACCTTTGCACATATAAGGTTTTTGCTTCCTACTTCGAGACATTGTAGGACGGGGAATGAAGCACAGATTCCAAATTTATTATAGACATATTTCTTCATGACAGGCTCCAGAGCTTCAGTTCTGTAGAAAAGACTATAACCCATCAACTTCTATTCCCACAGTGATTCATATCTGTGTTTATCTTTGTTCCTGGGGAGTGATTTTCTGAAACTGATACTAAGATAACCTCAAATAATATTTTTCTCTTGGTATTATCCTTTTTTTCTTCCCTAAACCTTTTGGAGATTAAAACAGTGTATACTGTATCTTGAGATAGCCAATAAAAGTAAGATTTTCTCATTTTTAAACAAAATGAAGTACTGTACATATGTTGGGTAAGCAAAATTGAAAAGGTTTATTGGATTTGGGAGATCAATATATGCTATTTCTCTGTATCTCCTTTCCTCTGTAATAGAGGAATTCCATCAAGAATATCGTAGCATCCAGATTAACAATCAGTTGCACAGGAGTAACCAGCTTCAATGTCTTTCTTCATTTGAAATCTATGACTGAATAATTTCACCAAAAAAAAAGGGATAGGAATTAGAATAGTCCAAAGTCTGCAAGGAAGGAAGAGGCAGAACTAATACAAGCGCAGAATGGAATGTGCTCTATAGAGCAGGATTACTTAGGGCAAAGGTTACCACCAACTAGTAGAAGAGTCAGGGCAGGGAAAGTTCAGTAACATCGAGTTTCAAATAAAATTTTGAGCTATTTAAACATGTCAGGTGACGTTATCAAAGGCAATTGTCTTTTTTACCATTAGATTTTCTAGTGTTAAATTTTATCTGAGTATGGAGGTATCATTTTGAATTTTTATTTGCACATTTGCAGAAATTGGTTCCCTAGGCAGAAGATGACAATAGCAAAGAAATAAAAGACAATGAGAGTTATTTCCTCAAGTTCCACCAATGTTTTGTGCTTTTGAAAAGCTGTAGGTCTTCCATGAGCTATTTTCCATTCATTCATTTCGTAGTGAGAGGGAAGCTGTAAAGCCCTCTGGAAAAGATGACCCACTTTTGCAAAGCAGCAAATAGTGTAGATGCTATGTAATTTGTATGCTCCTGTTATGTACTATCACATGTGATGTCATCCCAAGGGGCTAATAATTTAGAGAGTAAAAGATCAGACTTATTCCAATATTCTTTTGCAAAGTCACTTAAGTGTCATATTTTATGGTTTAACTAGTTACTCAACAACTCAGTGGAAAGATAGCATATTTATTTTGGTGAACATACATTTACCTAGTAATAGGATGTTTGGGTTTTGTATTTTGGGATGAAAAAAGGTTAACACTGTGATGCATTTATTTTATTTCTAAGAACAAAGAATCTAGTTTTGATGTACAAGTAGAAGATAATGAGAGAATGAACTTGTCATGTTTCTAACAAATTCCTCTCCCCCAAACCAAGTTTTTAGTGCAGTTACTTGCTATCTACTGAGCACCCGAGTTTAAAATAATGTTAACAGTTTCTTTTGGACAAGAAAGAAATACTTGAATACCTTTAATACCTTGATATGCAGTAAGTAGTAATATAATGTTGATACTCAGTTTCCAATGAATCATTGTCTATTCCTCTATTACTGAGCGTGAAAATGGTAGGATGACAAAAGCTTGACTCTAGGCGTTTGAATGGAAATGAAAATATTTTCTTACCTTCAGTGTGTTTCTGAGAATACTGTTATATCCCCAGTTGTAAACATTTGGGAAAATTTGGGGAAATTACCTGCTAAATCTTCATTGTTCACATGCATCCATCTTTACAAAATCTTCTGATAAGGCCATGTAGAGAAGCTGAAGGACTTGCAGGGAGAATCCCGAAAGCAAACATCTAATATGCACATACTCCACTTAAAAGTATCAAATGATGTGAAAATCATGTCTCTGATAAAATTGCAAAGCTCTTTTCATGTAAGAAAGAAGCAAAACAAGACAGTTTCTAAAGAATAAAATTGCAATGAAGGTTATATTTAAATAGAGGAAAGAGTACTATGTCAGACAAAAGGAAATTGTTATTTCTTCGTTAGCTGGTACTCCCTTTACTGACTACAGAGTAAAGTTTTATTGTATTTATTAATTTATTCCTTTTAGTGTTTTTTTTACTGTTGGTTTGGTTTGGTTTATTTTTTTTCTTTTATGACCAGAGTGTGAATTTAAGAACAGAAAATAAGATTACTTCTGACATTAATAATCAAAATTTCATAGATGAAAATATTAAAAGAAGAATAGAAATAATGAATAATTAATTAATATGGATGATATATTTTTCATTGTTTGTTTAACAAAAAAAAAGTGAAAGGTACATTTCTTCTTTTTCTCAAGAAAGGTACATTTCTTCTTTTTCTCAAAGTGTGCTCCTTTTAGTCACAGCAGCCCATGCAGTTGTGTATTTTGATACCACCATGCATCCCGAGTAAATCTCAAGAAGCACTTCTTCTGCCAGATGGAAGCTTGCCATGTATTCCTTATTTCAGCAAATGTTTCTTCATGTTCCAGGAGATTAAGACATGTCAGTGGAGCAGTCTTTGTTTCAAAATACTGAAAAGCTAGTAGTTCAATTAGTTTCCAAAGACCCTTCAGTAAAGCTAAAAGCTACAACAGTTAAAATAACAAAACTGTCAAGATGTACTGGTTTCAATAAAAGCTTTGTGTTTTCTTTTTTCCATTACCTGTTTCTTACTTTCATTGATAATGTTACAGTAAATCTAAAATGAATGTTCTCTAGGGAGAAAACAGTGACTTTATTTTAGGTTTCAGCCACATCTTAAAAAATACTGAGAACAAAAAGAAATTATTCAAATATATGTGCATAAGAACAGAAAAGATCAACCTTTGAACTGTCAAATCTCACATGAAGCAAAGCTGAACTAACACTGCAAGATTTCCAAGGATTTACATGTTTATTAACAGGCCCCTTTGCCTTCTATGATTTAGAAAAAAAGTTTTTGTCTGAATGAAACTCAGTTCAGTGATAAGAACTATTTGAGAAACTCCAAATCCTCCCTGTATTGCAGTTGTTAAGTTCTACCTTTGCCACTCTCTCAAGGAATTGGGCTTCTGAGCATAGGACTCAAAGTCAAATCTACATGACATCATGAAGTACATCTATAGTAGCAGTAAAACAACATGAAGCATAGGTTGAGTCTTCAGTATTTTAGTGATAAGAAAATTGAAATAAGTTTTCTCTAATACCTTTCGAATTTTTGCTGTGAAAACTGAAAAGTGGTGTATGGCTAATGCTATGTAAGTATCATAGACAGAAATCTAAGTCGAACTGAGAAAATAATCTACAGGTTTATGTGCATACAAGCCTAAATTTCCAAACTTTTATATAGTCTGTACAACCCAAATCTTCATGTGAGCTAAGAATAAGTGGGTTTAAAACATCCCGCTGAAACAGAATGTTCTATGTGCTCCTGCTGAAATCCAGGACAAATTTTCACTCAGTAAAATACTGGTAATTTGTTGGGATTATTTTGTAACAAAAATGACCTTATTAACAGAAATATGAGCATTTCAAAGAAATTTGAAGTCTCAAGAAAGAAAGTCTTGGAATGTCACCCTAAGATACGTTCTCTTTAATAGGACAGCTAAAATAAAGCTAAATCTTAGTACCTTCCCCAGAATCTAGTGCAACTAAACTCCATAAAGAATTACTATAGGAGAAATTAAGAGAAAATAAAATATAGGATAATAGGATAAGTATTTCAATGTCAGAGTTTCAGATGTGTCTTTTTTATCTCTGATTGCACAGTTTGCTGTTCAATGATAGTTTGATGTATAATTCAGGATTGTTCCTAATTTAAAGCATTATAAAATAAATCAGTCAATAAGGATGTGATTGTTAGCCTGCTGTTTTGAACCTCTTGACCTTTTTGTCTTTTACTTCTGCTTACTTCTATTCAATGATTGAGCATTGATTTGATAAAAAATTCACTAGGAAATCTGCTGTTGATCTTATTTGAATTTCAGCTTCTTCTGTAGAAGTTGGAGAGAGTTGTGGCATATTTGATGTTTATATTTAGAATAATCTTGTTGTTTTAAATTTTAAAAAACTATCATGGCTTAAAAATTTAATGAGCTAAAATGATGGAATTCTGGGGAAGTATCACTACATGCATAGCTTGTTATAATATTAACCTAAACTACCCCTGTCTAGAATGAGGGGTAAATTTTGTGATTGGAAGTCTGTGACTGATATAAGCTAAAACTGCAGAGGGGAAGCACCTAGGATAAAGGAATTGTTGAAGGTGGATGCGCATGTTGGTGGACAAAGGTCTAGAGAAAGAGGAGCATGAGAAAAAGAGATCTATAAGACAGAATAAGAAAAGATAGGAAAAAAGTTTGGAATGAGGAGGAAGCTGGCTGGAAAAGAAGTTAAGAGAAGTCATCTGGAATATGAACTTTAACAGGACTAGAAAGCAACTGAAAGATGAATATGTTTCAGGAAGAATACCCAGAACATATAGGCAATAGACTATTAGATGGGACCCCCCCCGAAGGGGAAAGAGGTGAATTAAAACTAGGTAAGAATACATAACTAAGGTCTGAAAATTATTAAAGACTGAAGACTAAAGTTTGCCCCAGGAGTAGGTTAGAAAATCACATTACCATGAGATGCTAAAGGGGAGAGAAAGTCAAGAGGACTTCTTTCTTCAAGAAAAAGCACACCTTAAGCTTAAAACAAAACATTTCTGATTAGACTGTTACTTTTCTTCCCCTAAACACTTGTGAATTCAAAATTGTTCTGTCTTCATCTAAAGCAATTCCATACACTTTATTACTGGAATTGCTTGTTCTCTTCAGTTCAGTGGTGTTGATTTGTGTGGCAAATCCCAAGTTTTCAACCCTATTCATGAAACCTACCTGGAACTAAGAAGACCTGGATCCAGAGCTCAGTTTTGCCTCAGTGACTTCATATACTGGAAGCTAAAACTACTCTCAAATCTATTGTCATACTTTGTGTAAATTAACTAATTAGTCCAGGATAAAAATAAGTTAACAAAAAGATTTTTACTGATTACTCCATGCATGTGAAGTGCTCTATAACTTGCAAAATAAGACACCTTAACTAGAAAAAAGGCTTGAATCAAGATTTCAGACATTCTCAAGTAGATAGGAAAACTATAAAAAGTTTTTTTACTTGTGTCCTATTTTTGAATGAGCAAGTAACAGAACCAGTGCTTTACTCACTATAAATTTAAATAAAATGGTTAATGATCTTGGGATTTAAAAAATAATGAAGGATCTATTTGGAAGAAATCTGTGTCTGCAGGAGTGCTAAAGTAATAATAGAGAAATTCTACTTCTATGTAGCTGAAAAAAATTATTCTGAAATGCATTGCTCCCTAATTCCTGTTCACACAGTAGTTTTGTGAATAATATTTTGAAATACATATTTTTCCAAATAGTTCAGATAGAAAACATATATTTAGCTTATTATAGCAAACTCCGGTATAAGGACCAGATAGTTAAGACTTTGTCTTTGAAGTAACACCACCAGAGAGACAATACCCATTGTGAATATGAACTACTGCCAAATTTTCCACAGCTTTCTTGTTTTAAGGGTCCTTGATTTGAGAAATTTGGTCCAACTTTGTTAGAAAAATTTGTATTCAACAATAACTTAAAAAAACAAGCCCTGAGATTTTCATAAATATATCCTAAAAAAACCCAAAACACATAAAATTTCTAGACTGTGAAAACTGAACACTTCTAAATATTCTTTTAATGCTAAAATTTTGCTGCTTTATTATAACTAAACTAGGCATGTGTAAAAAGCTGATAAGGTCTTTTATACTGAAGAAAATAAGAATGACAATTTGGTCATTAAATATGTCTCCGGCAGTTGTGAGCACATACACATTAAACATTGAACTAGTCATCCCCAGAACCCTACAAGTATATTGTAGTTCACAGGACAGAGAAACAAAACAGCACAAAAGCTTTCTGAAGAGATCAAAAGCTCAAGCAGTGCTTTAAAACCCAGAAAAAGAGTGAAATATGCCCAGATGATCCTTGGAAGCGAAATATTCTTCACACTACCAATAAAGGCACAAAAATCCTAGTAATTCTGCTAGTTTCAAGTGGAAGAAAATTTTTTCTTCTTCAGTCTCTTGTGATCATTTTAACAAAGTGCTGAGAATGACATATTGTGTCTTGGATGGTTAGTCTTTGATCTGACAGTCTTAATTTCTGAAAAATAGGAGCTTTGTTTTCTGTCACTAGGATGTAACTTCAGTAACTTTTAGGAACAAGATTAACTAATTAATAGAAAATATATATGAATCAACAAGTACTGCAAACTCAGAGGTGGAGAAGTGTTCTAATATCGATATTTATGAAATACAGACCAAATGTCTATAAACTAGGTAATGACAAATTTTAAAAAATCTGATTCTAGATCAAATAATGTTTATATAGTAAGACCTTATGCTACATTTTGAATAATGTCCCATCCACGGAAGTGTTGAAGGCCGGGTTGGGGGCCCTGAGCAATCTGGTGTAGGGGAAGGTTCCCTGCCCATGGCAGGGGTGTTGGAACTAGATGATCTCTAAGGTCCCTTCCAACCCAGACCATTCTATGATTCTATGATTAATACACAAAACCAAAAAGGATCAATAGTCAAGTGGTGTACTGATGACTTTTAAATCTGCAGTAATATTCTTAATGTTTGTATGGTACTATATTTATACGCCTAGACAAGTTTGACTTTATTAGCCAAAAAACTATCAGATATGTCAAGATAGATGAGTGTTGTCACAATCTAATATGTAATATTTTGTACCTTACATTACTGTGCACTGAAATGTAGAGATCATCATACACTTTATATATAAATATATATGTAAGAGTATTCAGAATGGAGGTTTTGTCATAGTCTTCAAAGAGATTCAAATGGCAGTTCCTACTGTTCATTTCTGGGGGTATAAGTGTTAAAGTATTTTCTATCTAGTTAAAGGATCTATTGATTATTTTTTTGATAACTGATAACTGATAAAGAATATTTTTTGATAACTGATTTTTGATAACAAAAATATTTTGATTTTTAAAATATTTTTTGATACTTAAAATGTTTTACTACATTAAAAGAGGGATTTTCCTCCATTATGTTTGAACTACATGAAAAGATGGATTTTCCTCCATTAGGTCATTTCTTTGATCTAATGTAAATCTATATATCCTCTGATATGGCATTATGTGGCTGGAAAGCAGCCTTCCAGAAAAGGACCTAGGGCTCCTGGCAGACACAGACTTGAAAATGAACCAAAAATGTGCCCTTGTGGCAAAGAAGACAAACAGAATCCTGGGAGGCACTAGGAGTATTGCCAGCAGGTTGAGGGAAGTGATCCTTAAGTTCTACTCAACCCTAGTGGCACAATACCTGAAGGATTGTGTCTGGCTTTCGGCTCCCTATACAAGAGAGACATGGACATACAGGAGACGTTCCAGCAGAGGACTGTCAAGATAACTAAGGATCTGGAGCATCTGGCCTGTGACAAAAGGCTGAGTCTGCTCATCCTAGACATGAGAAGGCTCACAGGGGATCTTGTCAAAGTATATAAATACCTGAAATGTAGGTGCAAAGAAGATACGGCCAAGCTCTTTCCAAGGATATACAGTGACAGGACCAGAGGCTGTAGGTGACCTTGCTTGAGAAGGGAGATTGAACAAAGTGACATCCAGAGGTCCGTTTGGACCATTCTGTGATTCCAAAATTCTGTGATTCCAGAAATACAATGTTTAGAATTTTCAAGGTTTTTAATCTTTCTGTTTATTAGTTTTATTAGTGAATATAGTAAGATTTGGTCTTGAAAACTGATTTGAAGAGATTGGAAGTAAATTAACTACTTCATTTTTAAAAGAGTGAATTGAAATCACCAACATTGAGTTGACTAGACACTATAGAAAATATGTAGACAATAGTTCATCACCTGACATAGGCACCCATAGTGGTTTAGTGTTGGCTTAGGGCTAAACTCACACCCTGCTGCTTATTTTCCCTCCTCAGTGGGAGGAAATAGGATGTGATAGCCTTTGGGTCTAAGTAAAGACAGTAAGATTCCTTGTAATTTACTGCTGTGGGCAAAAGAGACTAAAGTTGGGGAAAATAATCTGATTTATTGCCAATTAAAATAGATTCACGTAGTAAGAAATAGACATTAAAATAACCCCTTCCCTCCTGGTTCTCCAAAGTTCAACTTCACTCTTTAAGTCCCAACTCATCTGTCTCTGACTGACCATCATAGGGTGTAGGGGGCATGACTAGTACACAGCTGTTTCTCTGTTGCTGCTTCTCTCTGGCACCTTTCTCCTGTTCCAGTGTTGGCACTCTCCACTAGCTGCGGTGTCTTCAGCAAAAAAAAACTACTCCAGTGTGGGCTCAGCATGGGCTGCAATTCTTTTAAAAAATACAAACCTGCCCTGGCATGGTCCTCCATTCCCTGCAGTGTGGATATCTACTCTGACCCAGAGAGCTCCTCCTCTTCCTACTCTGACCTTGGTGGTCCCTCTGACGTTTCTCACTCTTTTGTAGCCTCTCTCTGTTGTTCCTGTGTTTCATTAGTTTTACCATTAAGAAATTTTACTTTAGATTTTAGCATTAAGGCCTACACTAAATATTTTATTAACAGTACTTTCCAGGATTGAGTTTTTATGCTGATGTTATAAAAATTTTTTTCTTTATATTTTACTTTGTCCAAAGCAAAGCCTACAAAATAAAATTATATAATCTGTTGGAAAAAGAATCTCATTATAAACTTTATTATTAGACTAAGAAGTTGAAAGGATCATTTAATTTAATTTTATTCATCCACCTGGACTTTTGTTTCAAACTATTTTATTAAAGTGTGGAGTTATTTTGTAGAAAATTAAGAAGAGATGGGCTAATCACTAAGAGAAAAAAAATCTTCTCTAATAATAACAGAACTTCATTTCAGCAACTTCAGATTCAAACTATAAGTGTATTCTGGCACTCACAGATTTGGGTGATATTTCGGGGGGAGTTAGAATGGTTTCCATGTTCTTTTGCAATGTTCTGTCCTGGCAGGGATTAAAAAACTAAGGCCTCTCTGACTAAGATTTTACTTCCTGCATATATTTGAACAAGAATATGGGTTTTAGAGCCAAGATGTTATTCCAGAGACCATTGGTAGTCCTACTGACGCACTCACAGTAAGATGAAGTAACACAACAATTTTGAAGAAGAAGAATAATGTGTCATAAGGTATGTTTCACATTAGGCTGAGTTAAAATCTTTTGAACTCAGGGCTAACCAATGCTGGCTTTAGCCAAAAAGGCCAGGTAAACAATTGACTACCCTCTTGGGCCCTCAGGGCTTTTTTATTTACTTTCTTTGGTACAAGAGCAAGAACTGTAGTTTGCTTATAATAAATGATCACTTGCTCATTTTACCCTACTTGAAGGTTTAAATTATTACACTCATCTTCTGGTTTGTTCTTAGTTGCTGTTCAGTTGAATAACTATGTAGCCATTACAGGTACATTCTTAGTATTAACAGAATTATGAAGCCATCATATAAAAGAGGTTAAGATAAAGCCACCAACTTAGTAGCAACTTAATCAAAGTATAGGCAGATGCTTAGAAAAGTGGTTGTCATATATAGTATAAAAAACTTAACAGCAAGAAATTTAATTTCCTTTCTTCACCAGCTTGTTTCCTGACTAGCAGTTTCTACAACAAGAAAGAATGAGGAGGATTTGTAGCTAGCCCCAGAGAGCCAAATTAAACAATGCCTGTTACAGCAAGGTCCATTTTTCTTTTGTCTGGTTTGTTTCTTTTTTCTGAATATTTTCCTTCAGTCAAAAAGAGACTGGAAATCTAGGATGACCTGGCAATTAGTGATCCAAAATAAAGGAGATATTCCTTCTTGGTAAATAAAAGGAATTCAAGATACTAAAAGAAACCAAACAAAAAAAAAAAAACAACAAAAAACACCAAGGAAAATGAGTGCTCAGAATCTTAATTGCTATTGTCTGCAGTCCTCCCATATTCCTAGGGACAGTAAAAGCTTTCCGAATAAAAGAAGTAAATAATGAAAACATTGGTGTCATATCAAGAAGAGATGGATAACAGAGGATTAGTTTAAAGACATTCCCTATATGAAAAAATATCCTAAGCAGCTTGACAGAAGAGAAAGCTCCAAAGATGTATTTATTTGAAAAATATTCATGTCAGGAAGCTTTTGACAAGTAGTATCAAAAGAACTAAGGAAAGAAAAGGTGCCAAAACAAAGAGAATTGTTGATTTAGTGTGGTACATGCTTAATTTAGAGCATCTGATCTTGCCAATCAGCACAGTCATTTCATAAAAGAAAGCATCAAAAAGGTATTCTTTTTCCTACTGTCATGAGTCTTCATTCAGATCTTAATTAACAGTAATGTTTTCAAGTTTTCAGTTTATTAACAAAAGATCTGAAAAGATCAAGGGAATGCACCAGGGTTTCAACTCTATTATATCAGTAACCTTGTAATTCCCCTGACAGATGTGTTTGAATATTCTAATGGACTCCATCTGATCACAGGCACATCAACAGTTCAAAGATAACACTTTCATCATACATTGATTGTGGGCCTATTCTATCTCCCCTTATCATGTATAATATTCAGGGTATTTAGAGATAAATCTACAACATGAGAGTATTGAAGTACGTGCACTTACATAAAACTAAAATCTTATGCTCTACATTATATGTTGGTTTTGGCTGGGGTAGAGTTAATTTTCTTCACATTAGCTGTTACGGGGCTGTCTTTTGACTTTGTGCTCAAAACAGTGTTGATAACGCAGGAGTGTTTTAGTTATTGCTGAGAGGGGCTTGTACATCATCAAGGGCTTTTCTGCTTCTCACACTGTTCCACCAGCAAGAGGCTGGGGGTGTTCAGAGAGTTGGGAGGGGACACAGCTGGGACAGTTGACACCAACTGACCAAAAGAACATTCCATACCATATGGCATCATGCTCAGAATATAAAACTGGGTGAAGAAGAAGGAAGGAAGGGGAAGGATGTTCAATGTGGTGGTGTTCGTCTTCCCCAGTAACTGCTGAGATGTGATGGAGCCCTTCTTCCCTGGGGATGGCTAAAAACCTGCCTGCTAGTAGGAGATGGTAAATGAATTCCTTGTTTTGCTTTGCTTGCGTGTGCAGCTTATCTCAACCCAGGACAATTCCCACTTTTACTCTTCTGATTCTCTCCCCCATCCCACTGTGGGAGGAAAGGAGCAACAGCTGCCACGTGTGGTTAAACTACAACAGTGTATTTTGTCACACCTTCCCAGTATAACTCTGATTTTCATTGCTTTTTACAAAACTATTGAATGTATCTAATGTAATCCCTATGTAATAATAAAGCAAGGAATACACTTACATTTCTTCTCTCAAACATCAGCATAGCCTTGTTTCCATACAGAAGTATCTGAATTTTTCCAGACCCTCTCCCCCAAAAAATCTAATTTTTTTCCGTGATGTTGTCATGAGGAAATACTCAGAGTAGGTTTGTTTTCTCTCTTCCCTTTAAATTATGTGAAATATTAATGGAATAAATGAAATAGCACATTTTTCAAAACAAATTTAATTGTTATTAAATAGTGATGTTATTACTCTCTAAATGAATATGAATTACTTCTTGCTAACTACTTTTTCTGTAATGCCAAGTTTAATTATGTGATTTACAGGACGCAAATAACAAAGTATGGGAACAAAGGAAAGGCAGGGATGATGTTGCACTAACATATGGTCTGCAAATATTATAAAATTACAATCTTAAATATATAAATATTTAAAAGAGGAAAAGAAAAAAAAAAAAACACAAAACCCCTCAAAAATGCTTTGGATTATTAGTCCCATTTTCACAGATCATTTCTTCTTTTTGAAAAGTCCTTGATATGCATGTAAAATGCTATGATAAAAAGCCTGAGTTCTTCTGTATAACTGGAGAAACTCACGGTGGGTCCTGAAGCAGACTCATAAATCTCAGTTTTACATTGACAAGAATTCTCTTTTTTTATGTAAGAACAATATTCTTTGTTCATTTAAGGGGAAACATCATGGACCTGCATAGCAATTTGCAAACACTGTTGTGTAACAGGATAAATCCTTACTGAGCAAAGAAGTAAACTGAAGCATTACCATACTAATTTTTTTTCCACGCCAGGAATTAATCCCTCTGGTTTAGAATTGCATCCTGAAAGCCCCTGAATGCCCCTGTGGTAACTCAGGTACTTGGCCATTCAGCTCTTACCAACAACATGGAGAGTGGGAGAATGATAATTTTTCTTTTTTTAAGTAGGCATGCTTTTCTTCTATAAATAAGATTTTGGGGTATTACATCATTTTACATAGAAATGCACAAAGTACTGACTTTGATTCATTAGCAATCAGGAATGTTTTATCTACTGACCTAATTATATTCCCACTTAACATTGTCATCCTCCATTCTGCAAAATAATTCCTTCTGAGCTGTTTCTTTATGCATGGTTTCAGTGAAAAAAGCTTATTAAGGGTTCGACTCTCCCTACTACCCCTCCCTTGCCCCCATTTATCTATCTTAGTAGTAATTGACTTTTGTAAATGCAGGATACTTGTGGGTGTAAACTGATGATTTCATAGTAATTATAATGTGCACTATTGTGCTATGGACCTTGCCTTTCTAAAGATCATGTATTTGCCATTTTTTCTGTGGGCCAAACATCAAGAGCTAGAACTAATGAACTCTTTATTCAGCTGAAATTTAGTCCCTTTAGTGAACAAGTGGCTACAGCTAGATTAAGGCACTGAAGCTTTGGGCTCTGACATAATAGCAAGTATGACTTTCTACAGGATGTTTATGGTTGCTCTTTCCCCACTTGTTTTTCCATTTATTAAGTAACTCCATAGTGTACAATTACCTCAGGAATTCATCTAACTACTTTTGAACTGCAACAGTGTGAAATATTGTGGCAGTTTGAGCCACATTAGAAACCCAAAATCCAATTTCCAGACTTCCCCCACCCCTTCCCACAATTTTACCTCAACACCGAAGAGAAAACTTTCAAGCAAGAGGCTTCTATAGGGGAAAGGGGAAGTATATACATTTTATTTACACAATACTATACAAGCTAAAAGCAACTATATATATATATTACACTTCTATCAGTCCCTTTAAGCTTTTTCCCTCAATTCAGTCCAGGAAAAAACTCTTCAGGCTGATAGGTACCCAGTCTCTCTCTCTCGTGGGAGTGTTCAGGTTCCCTGAACACTCCTCCCCCCAACCTCCAGCCATTTGCTGAAGTCCTTTCTTCCTCACGAAGTCCAAGAAAATAGTTTTGAGTCCTTTCTCCTTGGTTCTGTGTATGGTTCTCTCTCATACCTCATGCCTCGGTTCTGTAGGCTGCTGTAGTTCAGTCAGCTTATCATATGTACGGGTCCTAGAATGTTGATTCCTCCTCCAAGTTTTCAGCTGTCCTCCATTTAAATTACTGTGAAGACATCCTCCGGGCCTTTATCCAGTCTGTCTCTAATTTCGCCTGGGTTATCTCCCTGGCACCGAGCTGTATTCAGCCCGTCCACTTGGCTCTGCTTCAATGCTGAGCCTTCCCTCCCCTCTCTGATTGTGAGAGGGAAAACAGCCCCCTAGCCTTGGCCACAGGCAGCTCGGTCCAGTTATACACTGTCCCAAGTGCTCCGCAGCCCAGTTGCAAGGGGGGGAGAGAGCCTAGCATCCTCACAAGGGGCTTACCTCTTCCTCTTACCTCAGGTGTTGTGAATCCCTTCCTTCACAACACACACTCACTCCAATACTGCCTCCAACCCTGGCTTAGGCAGGGCTGTGGGCCACAGGGCCTCCCCTCCCCCCGAAGGGGGAAGAAGGAGGCCCTGCCACCCCTGGCCTTCTCACACCCACACACAGCAGCAGACACAGACCGATTGCCAACAATTTCCGCTGGTTGTGTATATATGATTTTTCCGCAGCAGCGAGGGGTGTCATGGTTTGAGATTGCCCCCCTGGGAGCCGGGAGGCTCAGAGGTGATTGGGTGCCAGGGCAGTGTTCCCTGGAGGGCAAATCACTGCTCGTCTTGTTTGCTCCTGCTGAAAAAACTGCCATAATCATCCTATCAGGTGGCCCAAAATTGTTACCAGCTTTAGTACGTTCATTTTTAAACTGGAATGGAATGGTACCACTGCTCCTTAAAGTTGGTATATTCCTGTAGTGGCAATGAAAGTTACCAAGCTGTAAGACAGGTGATAATTGAAATCATCACATTCATGTATTTTCTGAGTGGGTGGGGTGACGAGTGGGGAGACGAGTGGGGTATAGCTCAAAATAGCTGTAGACAGTCAACAAAAGTTAGTCCTCCTGCAGTCTACCCTACCTTAGATGCATGACCTATCCAAGAACTTTTTTTGCCTTTTTTAACTATCCCAAGCTATTGTTTTCCAACAATCAAAACATGAATAAGATCTACAATAATGCTTCCCAGCTTGTTTTAACCATGATCATCTTCCTTACACCCTCCCATAGCACCTGACATCAAGTATATGGGTGGTGCATGTGTGTATGCTTTATATATATATAGGATATTAATACCTTGGTTCCGAATCATGGGTCATCTACCGCCACCACCTGCGTCTCCTAGAACGGTTCCATCAACGCTGCCTCCGTACAATCCTAAACAACCACTGGTCAGATTTTGTGACCAATACATCTGTTCTAGAGCAAGCAGCTATCACAAGTATTGAGGCCATGTTGATGAGAACACAGCTGCGATGGGCAGGGCACGTCTCCAGGATGAAGTACCACCGCCTCCCTAGGATCCTGCTCTATGGTGAACTTGCCACTGGCTGACGCAAGAGAGGAGCCCCGAAGAAAAGATACAAGGACTCCCTGAAACAACGTCTCAGCCTTGGCCATATTGATCACCATAACTGGTCTACTCTGGCCTCCAGTCGGGAGGCCTGGAGACACACCATCTATAACGCTGCTGTCTCCTTTGAGAACACACGCAGGATCATCCTTGAGGAGAAAAGGCAACGCAGAAAGAACTGTGTCTTGCAGAATACACTATCTAAGGAGTCTTTCTGCTGTGCCTTTTGCAGTCGGATATGTCTGCCACGTATTGGCCTCATAAGCCACCAGCGTGCCTGCAATAAATGTGGATAGAGCCTTCCCAAATCTTCGTTCGCGAAGCCTAGCCATGTTATTAATACCATATTTGGGCTTAATTTAATTGCCACATATAGACATCTAACAGCATCTGGACATTGTGGGGCATTCAAAATTTCTAGACAGAGTTGGCAGACATGACCTGTAGGTAACCCTCTTCAAAGTATGTCTGAATGACAGCTGGTGCACTAGGACAATTCAAATGCAGTTGTCTGCATATGGCCAGCTGAATTATACTTTCAATGTTCAAAATGGCATTCCACTGTAGTTATAACACCTACTTATAAATACCTATATGTGAGCTGGATGCTAGAATTCCCACTGCAATCAGTGTGGATCAAGGACTGGATTTCTCTGCTTAAATGCAGGCAGAAAACAACCTTTTGGTTGAGGCAGCACATACTTTCTGGCTTCTAGATTTACTATAGAAAAATATAGATCTTCTATAAGTCCTTTGATATATCTGCTAGCCTGCAGAAACATTTTGAATACAGGGCATGTCATTGGGCACTGAGTTCCCACATCTGTACGTAGGCAGTTAACTCCCAGTCCTAGTCCATTCAGTCAGTGGAGCCGAAAGAGTGACTCAGCTGTCTGCATAGATGACATCAACTGGTTAGTCAGCTGAATGGTTGTCTAGGATCTATTAGTTGTATTGATGGGGACTTTTTCTTTTAAACAGAAGTATGTGGTGACATTTTAGATGCTCTAGGGTTTCTGATATATCAACATCAGATTGACAGATAGGACAAAAGATCCATGGGAAATCCAGGCTGTTATGGGGCTGGAAACAAGACGAGTCATCTCACATAATTTAACATGCTTAATTCAGTGTTTTAGACTTCAAGAGGTAGCCAATGGAATGACTAAGAATTTCAGCCTTATTGATAACGGAAGGCTGAGCACTAGCTATGGGACACCATACATTATCCCTGAAAAACATCCTGTAATTAAAAATAACCTTTTTTGTTTGCTTTTATAACTTGATTATTAGATTCTTTTAAAAAGAGGAGAAAAGATGATGCCAAAAGGTGTGATTTTAAATAAAAATGTTTTTCAAAGGAGCCTTTGTCTACACTCTACTCATCCGTCAGTTTAAAAAAAAATTATATTCTGAAGTCAATTAGAGATTTTTCAAAAAAAAACACCCAAACTCTCACCCAAACTTGTAATGCAAAGGTGATCAAACATAAGACAATATTCCTGAAAAAGTGATGAGAGTGACAGGACACTTTAAACAGAGTGGACTAGATAAGTACTGATAAGCTAGTTTCATCTACTGCATGACTTCGGTGACACAAAGCTTCTGAAATGTGTATCTTAATTGTGTATATTGGATTAGGACCTTTTGATATCATTATAATGAGATGACTACTATAGAATGTCACTGAAATGTAGTCTTTGAAACTTAACCAACAGCAACTGCTCACTCTTTTCCAAAGAAATTTTACTTTAATATTAATGTACCACATATGCATTTTCAGGAATGATTTCTTTTTGTGAAAATTAGAGATGCAGAATTTCACTTTATAATTCCACTCAACTGTTCAACAATGGTACTGACTTCTAATAATAATCAGAAGCTCATATTTACTACATAGTATTGCTACATATAAACTACTCTATTCTTAGTTGAATCATAGAATCATTCAGGATGGAAAAGACCTTTGAGTTCATTGAGTCCAGCCATAAACCTAACACTGTGAAGTCCATGACTAAAACACGCCCCTAAGCACCACATCTACAAATAGTTGAAAAATACTTTCAACTAATCCTTCTCACAATACATAGGAGTATACCATATAAAGACCATGAAGTGATACATACACGATGCAAGTTGATTATTCTCAAATAGGTAAGCAAACTCTGCAACTGAATCAAATTAGAGCAGAATAACATTGTAGAGTAATATGCAAATATTAATGTGAAGGCATCAAAAGCTAAAGTTATTTCTTGTGCATTGAAATATTCATAATTCTACTATTTCATCCCAAAAGAGTGTAAAGGCAAGGGGAACAAAAGTGAGGTATATTTTCCTTATGTTTTCTACAAGTATTAGCACTACAGAAGTGGGAATTGCTGTATTACCATCTATAACTGTTAATATTTATAAATCTGGACATGATCACAGAAGAAGATTACAGTAAAGACAGCAAATGAACTGTAAACAAGATGGTAAATCATGGAACTATTCTTTTTTTACCCCTCAATGCTTACAGATTGACTTTTACTGGATTTAATATCTATAATATGGTCACAAAACTATATGCGTACTATATTGTAAATACTATAAGTTACAGAGTACACTGAAAAACTACTATAGAGAAATTTATTTGGATGTCCTACCTTTAGATAACGAAAAATATTTTTTTCTTTCACTGTATAATAATAAAGGCAATAGATAAAGCTAAGTTGGTATTTATATAACAATTGTTCATGTTCTTAGATAGCTAGAGCAAGCCATAGCTTGTCTTCTGCCTAATTTGGTAGTCAATATTGTCACTATCCTTAAAAAAGTCTAAGTCCATTTGGATTCCTACTATTCCTCCCTTTAAAATAATTTAGTTTAAAAGTATTTTTACCATCCTAAAAATTGGTGCAATTTCAATTACATGCAAACTGCTTCTGTTCTGTGAAGACCAAAAAGAATAGTGAATCTAACTTACTTCAGCCAATTAAAGTAAAATTAAACTCTTGCAATATTAAAATGTTTAAAAGAAATCAGAAAAAAACCAAAATCCTAGACCCTTCTTTAAATTTATTTAACTTGGCACCTATTGATGTCTTTCATTTCCTTCATGCTTTTTTTATTAAGATATTAAGTAAATTCTAAAATACAGCTTAAAAAGTGCCATGTAGTGTATAAATACATATTCTCTTCTGAAAGGATAAAAGCCACATGCAAAGGATGAAATAAGGAATAAAATACATCACAACACAGTCTGAACACTGTATATTTATTTTCTACCATCAAATGGAGAAACTACAGCTGTAACTTTAGAATAAATGAAAAATCATTGCAATCCTTCAAATAACTTCCCCTTCTCAGCATAAAGATTCAATGATTATGATTTTTTTCACAGCTAAAAAGCTAAATTCAGTCAGTCATTGGCAGGGATAAAGTAAAAAATAAAAACATAATAGGCAGACAGTAAGACAAAAATAAAGAAACTAGAAGATGTATACAGAATAGAAAATTAAAACTGGTTTCTTTTATCTGTGGTTGACTGACTTGAGTGACTAAGACAGCATAGGTTTTCCCAGAAAGCTTTCCAGCATTACCACTGGGACACTTACAAGAGTCCTCTCTCTCCTCTGCCAAAATAGTTACTTCTATGAAATTTTTGAGACTTGAGACTTCTTTTCTTTGCAACCATGTAATTGGTTAGAGTATTGCCA
This sequence comes from Pipra filicauda, assembly GCF_003945595.2. Classification (NCBI taxonomy): domain Eukaryota; kingdom Metazoa; phylum Chordata; class Aves; order Passeriformes; family Pipridae; genus Pipra; species Pipra filicauda. Next base: position 946,322 of record NW_024104425.1, read on the forward strand.
TAAGCCTTGTGTTGAACTCACAAGGCTTCAGGGCAGAGGCTCCTCAGGCTTGTTCTACCAGAGCTGTTCTTGACTTGCCCACAGCTTGAGAATTTTCCAGAGCAAGCCATGAAGGGATGGGATCAGTTTAGTTCTCTAGGTAGACGGTATTAAATAGGACTGACTACTCTTATGCTTTATTTCTTAAGTATTATATTGGGGATATTTGTTACACTACATACTACATAGGGTTGTCATTTTACCTTGATTCTTGTCTTGATTCTTGAACTCACAACCTGCCCATTCTACCCACATATCTAGCAGGCTGAAGTAATCCCGGAGAAGGAACTCCTGAGCTGATGTTATAAATAAACTGAGGGGAAAAAAAAAAAAAAGAAAAATGTACTTGGAAAAACAAACAGACAAATAAGTGAAAATAAACAAACAACCCCCTCCAAACATGACAAATAGTTGCATCCATGTTTTCAGAAGTCAGGTAATTCAAGAAAGGTAAAGAGAAATCTGAAAAATATCAAGCTGAAGAATCTCATAAAGAACATAAAATAGACCTGGAAATGAAAGGAGAATAGCAATACCTCATCAGAAGGGATGGACTAAATGTGAAAGATAACCAGAAATAGCTCAAGGTTTTCAGAAAGAGTGATAGTTATGACTGGACACTAATGGAACAAAGTACATGGAAGCATAGCTTGCTACATATAATGATGAAAGTATTAACACAAATTAGGTAAGCAACAAACTGTACCCCACCTTAGTAACTTGATTTTCAGAGATGAAGCAAAAAATTTTATGGATAACATTCTGTTAGAGTATGCATGGAGTGATGAGAAAATGTGTTGCACTTTTTTATGAAAGACGAAATTGTGATCTTGATAAATATGATCATGTTAGTACAATATTAACAATACATTAAGCTTTAAAACTATTTTGAAGGAAAAATAAATATAGACAAGTTTAATTAATATTGCTCAAAAATGGAGCATCATATTTAAATTAATTTTAATTAATTATTGATAAGCATTTCTGAGGGGAAAAAAAGCTAGATGGTAATCCATAGAATAGGACTCTATACACAATGTAAGAACTCTGAAAATATCCTGAGAACATTTTATAATATATCTGACTATTCACATATATTTAGGCATATAATATAGGCAGCGATATAATAATATACCTCTTGGTATATCTACTTATCATTTTAATATATGTGGTAAAATAACCTACACATATCCACTCATAGCCAAATTAATAATTTGTCTGTTTTAAACTCGAAGTATGGTGCAGTCAATGCACTGTAAACTATCAGCAATAAAAAAAAGATGAGCATGCATAAAGATACAAATCAAAGTAAGATTATCCTCAGGGTAGAAGTGGCTTTTCTCGGGATCTTTTCTCCTTACACTCTTCGTGATTTATTACAATCGTCTTATGTGGCAGCACCCAGCAGGGTTTCTATGTTGTACTTAAAACTGACTTTCTGTTTTCACCGTAGCACTTTTCTATTGATTTTAGCTTCACTGTTATATTCATCTTTTTCTAAAATTAGGCACATACATTTTCAGCTTTATAGTCTTCATCCTACATATCATCCTTCCCACACTTCCTTCTAAATCACTTTCCTAGTGCTTAGCAGTAAAATGGATGTTTATCATAAATTGTCTTAGCATATACTGTTGTTGGAGTTGTACATGGAGAGAGGAGGTGAAGTAGTTTTTACCACAGATATTATAGAGTTAAAAAGGTACACTAAAAAGTCTTCAAATATGCGATATTTTCAGTTCTCTTCCTTTTGAGCACATAGATATAATTGAATCAAAGCCTTCTTATGCTTAACACAATTCTGTTTATATGAAGATGTACCTACTTCCTCTCTAGGGAAATCTGAAAGAATCAATTAAAGATATATTTTTATTAATTCCACTAGGATGATTAAAAATGACAATAAAAATGAATAGAAGCTTATGTGCAATAAAATCATTATTCAACTGCTTACCCAAGAAATAAGAGCTTTTTCTCAGTCCAGTACTCATTCCAGGAGTGTTTGCCTAACCATGAGGCTAAGTGATATGCAAGATTTGAGTGCTTCCATGCCTGCTGTTCAAATTAAGCCCATCTGTAACCAGGAATGCCCAAATACTGGAAGTAAAGGGAGTCATATAAGTGGAAAACTGACTTCAACATATTAGACAGGTGGAAGCACAGGTAGGTTCTGAGTGAAAGAACAGTCAAGAATCAAGGTAAAATAATAACCCAATATAGCAACAACTATGCCGAAAAGAAAACTTAGAAAACAAAACCAATCAGCAGCCCTATTTAATATCATATATACAGAGAACCAAAACCCCTGAGCACATCCCATTCTGTTTTGTTCTGAAGACTTTGCAAGATGTCACCTAAAGGTTTATGCCTAAAACCAACTTCTCAGGTTCCTATAAGAGGTTTTGTGAGAAACCTAGTGCTATTCAAACTTACAATGAACTTAGATCCACCAGGAGTGCAACTCAGGCCACTTGAGCGCAACTCAGGCAGCTCGTAATTCAGGAGCCCTCAAGTGCTATATAGTCACAATGCTACTCCATTCATGTTATTAAACCCCTACTCTGGGTTGCCAGACAACTAAATTTCTGAGGTGGGTCACAATCAGGACTGACTCCTGACTGGTTTATCTCCTATCTCTTCAAGACTTCTAGGTATCCTAATTAAAAACAGTCTGAACATACCTTTACGGTGTTGTTTAATACCACCTAGCAACTAAGCATCACACAGTTGCTCCCTCTCTCCCCCACACTAGCAGGATAGATGGAAGAGAGTTGGAAGGGTAGAAGTGAGAAAAATTGTGAATTTAGATAAGAAAAGTTTAATAATTGAAATATATAAATAATAATAATAATAATTTTAATTAAAAGAAAAATTAAAAAGAGAGAAAAATAAATCCCCAGAAAGACAACCAATGCACTTGAAAACAGCTGGTCACCACCAGCTGACTGATACCCAACCAGTTCAGGATCAGCAGGCCCCCTGGCCAACTTCCCCCCCAAGCTTTATAAGCTGAACATGATTCCATATGGTACGGAATATCTCTTTGGTCAATTGGGATCAGTTGTCCAATCTTTGTCCCCTCCCAACTCTGCACACCCCCATCCTGCTCCCTGGTGGGATGGGGAGAATAGCAAAAAAGGTCTTAATGCTGTGTAAGCACTGCCCAGCAATAAGGAAAACATCTTTAAATTACTAACACTGTTTCCAGCATAAATCCAAAACACAGCCACATAGGGGTTACTGTGGAGAAAATTAACTCTATCTAACCAAAACCAGCACAGTTTAAAAGATTCACAAAAGACACACCAGGAAAATAAAACACTCCACATTTTGGGTGACATACTGTGTGGTGACAGCAGAGCTTACCTTTTTTTGCAAGTTTGCTCTTCTATATGGCTCATCTATTTAAATTGCAGTTTCTGTGGGTATACCAGCAAATTTAACTAACGTTCATGTTGCCAGATATGCTGGGGAATACAAGGAACTTTTTTTTTACAACTTTTAATAGTATTACACTTAAAAAGCAGTAACATGTTGAAGCAATAATGTCTTGATTTAATGAATATCCTCATGTGCTTCACTTCCAGCTAAATGTGTCAGACATCTGTTGAGCATTTTTGCCCATGTTTTCCCTGCAGTACCTAATCTTTACAGACATTGAGTGTTTATGGCTAAACATCCTCTAACACGATGCTTAGACAATTTGTTGCAATCTGTGAATATTTATGCAATAGACCTATTAGACTAAGACTGTGACTGAGCAGTAAACCTCTACAATGGAACAAGCCTCAATGGAGACTGGGCAGGGAAATGTGCCCATGAATGTCAGGGAATATGTAGCGTGTGACTGACCAGAGCTGTTGTAATGAAAATTCATTTTATCCCAATACAGAAGGTGTCAGAATGTGACTTTTGCTTTAGATAAAAAGCTATGTCAGTTGAGTAGATCATCTAATGGGTAAATGTTTCTTTTTATGTGCCTTAAGAATGGAAGTGTGTCCCTGAGTCAGTTGACCAGCACTATGGAAAGAGTACATGTGGTTCAGCCTAACCACATGCCAAACCTAGCAACCTGAGACAGAGCACAGGAGCTCTGGTAGAACTCTTGAGGCAAAGGCTTTCAACTGAAAGTTGCCCAAGATGTTCTGACTCAGGGGTGAACCCCCTGAGGAAGGGACTTTCACAAAGATGCCCCTGCACTTCGTGATATGACCGTGGTGAAGCGAGTTTTGTCCCTGCTACGCAGCCCATGGAGGAAGACCCTCGTTTGAAGACGGGTGGCGGAGGGGCTTGGATACCCCTCGTGTGTGCTGGCAGAGATCCAGCTGCTGCATGAGAAGAGTGAAACAGATAGACCTGCTGCCTTAGAGACATTGCTGCTCTGAAGAAGGGATCTGTCCTTCTTCCCTCCTGGACTTTTATTTGGAGGGGAGAAGAGATTTGATCCATTGTAAATACTTATGTCATGGTAGAGATAGCTAAGATTATGTATATGATGTATTATAATATTTATTTGTACAGTCATTGTAATATATTCCCTTTCCCCCATTTAAGTCTCGTGTGGTTGTCTGGAAAACCCATCTCACATTGGGTTGAGATGTGGGAGGGGGCTTAGACTAGGGAATTGGATTTTTTGGAGCTCTCAAACCATGACAGTTTAACAAATGTTTAATTAATTAAATGTTCTTGCATACAGATATCAAATTACATATTAGAATTCAGTTTAACCAAACTGCGTCAAAGAACCCAGTTTCAAATAATAGCAGTAATTTTCAGTTCATTGATGAGCACTATGTTTTCAGTACAGGACTATGCTGTACTTCTATAGTAATATACTATAGACAAAGGCCGAAGTAAACCGAAGAGGGATATAATTAAATTTAGTAGTTCATTTCAGTGTGTAGAAATGATCTTTTAATTATTCTGGACATTTTCAAGACTGTGAACAGTCCCCATCTCTCTGCGTAGAGAGCTGAACTAGCTGGATTCAGTATCCTCAGTAGGTAACCTGCATATTCTTCTACAGCTGTAGAAATCAAATTCACTCTCTTAACTATATTTGAAATTCCCTTTCCCTTTCTGGATGATACAGAGTAATTTATATTTCATAGTGTCTTTTGTTATGTGCAGACTTATTTTGCTGGCTCTGAAGTCCCATCATTTGGTGGTCTCTTGAGAAAGCTCAGACCATGCTTACGCAGCTAGGACACAACAAAGGTTATTGTTCCAGTCCTGTGGGTTATTTCACTGCTGATGTATGAAAACAGTTTTTTTAACTCTGGAATGTGTTTGTGCTAGAAACTTGGCCTGTCTTTAGCTGAACAAGGTGACAAGAGTTGATATTTGTCCATTTCCTGCCAACTCTGTGTGCAGCAGAGGAGACAGTTCCTAAAATTATAGTGGATTTGTTAGTTTTGTTTAGAGAATCTGGAACATCAGTCAAGAAGAATAAGCTTATAATTGCTTCATTGGGCTAGATGCAAAAAATAACTTAAACACTTCAATAGAGATTTGGGCAGAAAATAGATCTGTCAGAAGCTGCGAGTCTAGATCTGAAATTGTAAACTGCCTTGGAACAACTGGTGGGAACAAGTCTGCTCTAGCCTGCTAAGGGCATTTTGGCAGTAACTGCACCCTCTCTCCCCCTCTCCACACACATACAACATGGTACACTGTTAATGGGTTGCACATAAGAAATACAGCACTGTATCCATGTTACAGAGTAGCTGAGAGCCCTAGAGCAAATTTCATTATTCAACCAAGGAAGGATTTCATAACTCAACCATTTTCAGGCTAGTGTCTGAAAGGGTGATCTAGATTGCTTGAAGAACCATTGTCAGAGGTATTAGAAAAAGTTGTTTTAAGATAATGTTGTAAAAGTGCATTTTAAGAAAGTTTGATGGCAAGGTTCACCCTACTACTGCATGGCACAATCATGAATTTTAGAAAAGCCAGACACTATTCATGTGCTAATCACATGACCAGTTTTCAAGTTCATACACACCCATGCTCAATGTATCACTCAGCTCCTTTGTGGGTTTTCAGAGAACAGAATGAAACTAGAGAAGTTCTTAGTTCAGCTATGTCTCAGACCTTTACCTCTTTTGGAGCCTGTACCAAATTGTTGCCTGGTTAATGAGTTAAGTGCATCTGTCACAGATAACAATGCAATCAATTGAATTATGCAACACATAGGAACTGATTCTACAAATTATAAAAGTTCAAAAACCATCAGTGTGTTGTACAGTTAATTGAATCATCACTTGACATTAAAATTAAAGGACATAGTTAATTTCTATCTGACCCATACCATTGGAAAACTTAGAATTACAACTATAAAAAGGAAAACAGTAATTTAGATTTGATTTTACTGTGTGTGTGTGGTTTGTCTGAAAAGGAACATTTAGGACATTAAAATATTCAATCACATTCCTTAAGATTAAAATTAAACTTTATGCAGTATGCCTGTCAGGTATTCTGAGAAGCAGTCAAGAGGAATCTTAGGTCCTCTCATTTACAGAGACAAATGAGAAGAAGAGGCCCATCTGTAGTGCTCTCTCCTGTATATTTTCAGATGTTCTCTCATATTATTGATGCATACCACTCAAAATTATCAATAAAATGAATAAAACACTATTTGAAATGGCATTTGGAATTTTCAAAATGAAGCTGCAAGTCTTTAAAGCTCCAGGGTTTCCATTATATTTCATGAGGTAGAATCCTTCCCAAATCTTCATTTGTGAAGTCTAGCCATGATGAACTTTTTAAACAATTGCATGATTTTACAGAGGAAAAAAGTGTCCTAATTTCATTGAATCAGCTTTGACTGGTAAAACACTTTATTTGAAATTTATTGCAATAAACATTTTTATATGCACACCTATCACCAGGTCGTAACTCACATTCACGCCTGACAGGTACACCTCCCAACTTTGTCCACTTCCGTCTCCTCAGGCATAAAGTACGTCATTGTGTGTCTGCATTAGTATTTCAGTGTACAAGTATTCTTTTTCAGCGCAAGTTTATACTCAGTCTAAAACCAGTGTTCTGAAGCACACCCTTGGAAGCACTCCTGATGGTACAGACAAAATAGTTTTGCTCCCAGGGGATGCAGTAACAAATCTAGACACCTGAGTACCACCTACAGTGACACCTTCTGTATAGATAGGAGGTCCTCCAGAAAGTCTTCCACCTGTACACTTTCCTAATGGATGTGGACACTACTGGTACAGATGCAATGTAAACTGACAGTGGTGGATTCAAAGTTTTCTTAACTAGAAACTACTTTCTCAATCTTGTATCCTTGCGTCACTGCCCTAATGTCTCAGTGCTTTCTACTGTGCTTGGGGGTACTTTTTTTTGTCTCTCCATAATTACTATTGGCTTCTGATTTACCTGCAGTTTTATTGCAAGTCCAGATATGGCCAGAGATCACTGTTGCGCAGTAAGAGCCCAGTTAACATTTTTCCCCTCTCTCTCTCAGTCCCTTGTGTATGGAAAATTTCAGACAGTAAATGGTCTAAAACAGTTGGATTTATGCCAGTGTAACCTGTAAACCTCTTTTGCTAAGACTTCAGGGTATTTTGGGCTTAGAAATAAGGTGGTAACCTTCACCTACACTTTCTACTAAGTACAAATTAATTGTCATGACATTACATGATTTTATGTGAATTCTCCAGGAAAAAATATAGCTTAAGAAACGCTACAGGATGCATCTGTCTTCAGTAGACATCGTCAGGACGCAGTTGAGGCTGATGGCTGCATGAGGTTCAGAGCTGGGCACAATGGGGGCTCCCCAGGGGACTGACAGGGTAGGGTCTGCAGCAGGGCCACCTGCTTCAGCACTTCACCACTTCAGCCAGGAGCAGGGCAGCCAGATGGCACTGGGTCACTCAGTATATACCATCATCACGTATATACTTGAAAACAGGGATGGGCAAAGGATGGGCAAAGGATGGGCCAGGAAGTGAGCCCACAGGTGGGATTCAGGATCATGCCCCATGAGTGGAATGAGGGTTAGACACAGGCCCATAACGTCTGGGCAGGGCCATGGGGAACAGGATGAGCCAGAGCCATGCAAGGATGTCAGCCCACAGGTGAGGGTCAAGGTCAGACAGAGTTCAGTTTCTTCTAAGTTGCATGATTTAAGGTATTTTCAGCTGAAGCTGAAATAGGTATCTGCTGTTTCATATACTAATTCTTGGATCATTCATCTTTTCCATAAATTGTTTCCCATATAAAATATTCACAGGTCTCTGAATAATAGTCAATGAATGTGGAAACTTAATTAGCCATCTGTAGGTATCCATCCTAAAATTTGTCTATGTCGTTTATTTTTAACTTCAATTTGCTATTTAGTCTCTGTCTCCTTGAAATAAGTCACGTGTTCCAGAGTCATGGTAACTGTCACTGACTCTCCAAATACTTATGAATCTTCTAATTCAAATAACTCTATAGAATGAAAAAATCTGGCAGGCAGCAGAGCTTGGTGTATCTTTCTGTCAGCTGTTGGAAACACTAAGTATCCAGGTTTCTGTAATTTTCTTAGTAGGATGGGTTTTTTCTTGCATTCTTTAAGCTACTTTAGTTCCAAGTTATCTATTATTTTTATAAATCAGTGTTGTTAGGAATACTCATAGCTAGCTTTGAAGACAAACTGAAATCAAGCAGTCACTGATCTGTTGTTTGCAGATACAGGTCTTAATTGGCTGGCAGCTGCCTTCTGCAGAGTATATTTGCTTAACTATGGGATTGGCTTGAGGCACAGTGATAATCATGCTCAGTATTTGAAACATTTCTATCCTCATTCCATGAATATGCTTTTTTTCTTTCTTTTTTTTTTTTTTCATAACACTGACACTTATGTCCATTTACTGAGGATTTTTGTATCCGACATTAGTGCTGTTTTCCCAAGCACTGTTTTGTGAGGCACTGGACATAGCTTAACCAGTTTTGTGTTGTTGCCTTTTTTTGCATTAGTTTCAGCTTGCATATGCATTCTGTAGTACTTGCTGTTTTCATGGTTTCCCATGATAGTTCATTGCTTTGGGTCATGTTTGGGGCCTTGTGGGGTTTTTTTGCTGTAAGACAAGTAAATCACATGCATCTCAAATTTGCACATTAGAATATCCTCTACTGTCAAAATTTTAAATGTTATATATGGTTGTGAACACTGTGACATAAGTATCTATTTTCTCTTCTAATCTTCTCTTCTAGTGTCTTTGATGTCATATTTAAAAACATACCAAAAAACACCCAAATTTTTATGACTGTAGTATCTTTCTGCCACGACTCATAGAATTTATCAAAATAATTTCATCAACAATTTCATTGTCTGAAGGATGATTTTTTGGTGGGTGCCCCATGTAGGAGTTTCTCTATTTCAGTTGCAAATTTCACAGCCTACAACAAACTACATAACATTACGTTTCTTGCCCCAACTGTACTTTGAATATGGGATGCAGCACTTGAGCCTGATTGATAGTTCTTTGATTTTAAAGACCACTCAATTATGAAGCCTTTATGAATCTGGAATATAACCTGTTCCACATTTCTAAGCTTAAGAAGCTGTCAATCCTCTCTGGAAATAGCTTTTTTTCAGCTTTATTATCCTTTTCCTTCTTTCTTTTTTGCCTTCTCCTCCTTTTTCCTCTCCTTTTCCTGGTGTAAATAGTAATAAAGTTTTGCCTTTTTTCTCCCACATGTTAGTTCTGGAAAAGTCAGTTATTCTGACAGTGCTTCGAAGCTTACGCAAGTCTTTTTGTCTGTGGGGGTTTCTTTTTGTCTTTTTTTTTTTTTTTATAATGATAATGGAGCATATGTTTGACAATGTTTTTTTTTCCTGTTTATAGGAGAGGCTTTGTTTGCCTAGTGTACTCTCTTGCACTGGGATTACCTATGCTGACAATTCCTGCCTTACTTTACATAAGATAAAAGTTTTCTGGGTCCTAAAATTAATTATTAATTGTTCTCATTACACATATTATACAACAACTAAGTCTTTCAGTACACGTAGAAACTTACTGACTTGCTATTACTCACTGCAAATCTTTCTTTTTTGTAGCCTAAAATCTTTCTTCCAACTTCCACGGAGATTGCTGCAGGTGAACCTTTAAACAACCTGCCCTGAGCTTCCTAAATCAGTAAGTCAGTAAATTGTGATTCACTGTGTCTCAGCAGCTCACCTATTTAGACTGATCTTTCCACTTATGACCAATTCTCAGTTTCTACACTCTTATGAGGATTGGAGACTGAGCCCTTGTGAGACAACACAGGTTGCCTAGTGCAAAGTTTTCACTGAGAGCAATTTTCCCATTGGGTGAGTATAGGACACGTAATAAAAGGTCACAGATAATTCTTCATGGGAAGCTACTTGGCCTGATAACCACCAACATCACTCAGAACTGGAATAAGAAGCTGGTGAAAATTATGACAATAAAAATGATATATCAGCCTTCTGTCATGAGTGTTTGCTACTTCCTGACCCCTTTTTGGTCTCTTGAACTACACAGTTTCTGAGCTGGATGATAATTACAGTATCTTACTATTTAATACCACTTGTAAATGTCATTAATTCTTCAGCAGTTAGACATGCTAGGAAAGAGACACAACTTTCTGAGCTCCTGACCACTACTGAACTACAATTCAGTGTGAAAAGATAGTGCCTGTAAAAGTGCTTGCAATCCACCTTTTAAATGTTATAGTATATTTTCCTTTTTATTATAATTAAAGAAATAAGAAAGTCAAATTGTGTTTTATGTAGCAATATTTACAGATGAGTTTGAGAAACTGCAATATGAATGTGAATTCAGCCTTCAACTACTGGGAGGATTGTAAAGCACTTGTCAGAGCAGCAGCCAGGTACTCAGTGTGGTTCAGAAGGATGCCTTAAGGCTTCACCAAAACCAAGTTCACTCAAATTTGATCTTCAAAACTAAAAAAAATACTTGTGAATCTTCTCACACTTTTCACCTTTGGAACGAGGAATCAGTCTCAGTGTTTGGAAACCCATAAAACTTCCACAGGTTCTTTGAAATCTTGTAGAGAGATGCATGCATGCTGCTTTTCCATCTGCTAAATGTTTACCAGGAAAACTTTAGCTCAATTCAGCCTGTGAACACATATAGCTAAAGTCAGAGAGTGCTTGGCTGAAGATCATGCTGCTAGACACTGAGCCCTGCTTCCTCTTACTTTGCCTTGCTTTACCATTTTGTTGTTGTAGGTTTAGAAAATTATTTTGGTGGTAGAACAGATTGTTGCCATGACACCCTTATTAGTTGCACTGCAGAGGAATTAGAAGAAAACAACATCCCCGCAACTACTCTTATTGCAACGTAGTAATCCTCCAATTGCCCTTACTCCTGGCAGAAATGTGGGCAGGGTCTTCAGTTCTTTCAATCTAGACTTCAGACCCATATTATACTTTATATTGTGTTTGGCATTTCTAATTTAGCTCCGTACTAGTGGCACAGCTGAGCCTCCATTCCCTATGCATATTTGAGCATCAATGTATTTTATACTTTATGCTGCTACTGACTACAGCTCACATCCCTTTTCCCTCCCAGCTGTGTGTTCAGTGCTCAAAGAGCTATTCCACTCGAGCAGAGGAATAATAGACCACATTTTTCAACCTTTTCTCAAATGCTTACTGCTTGCTGCCAGCTACCTGCAGTGTTCACACTGCGGTTAATATCTTATTAAGAAAGTCTTTGTCACACAGAAATTAAAAACAAAAATACTAAAACCACAACTCTGCAATGCAAAATGATTCAGGTGTGGTGAGGAGGTGGTAATAAGTAGTCTGTAGTTATCTCCTCCACATTATTGGGTGACACTTTTTTCCACTATATTTTATGATCTTTATCCACATTAGTCAGTGCAGCTGTGGCAACATGAAGATCTGGCTAAGTGTTAGATAAAGGTGGTGTACAAGTGGGCTTCTGAAGCTGGGAAAATCCAAGCAAAATCCAAAATCTAGACCCCCTCTCTGTTGGTATGTGAACTACTACATCAGCTTGACCCCTACAAGTCGCTGGGCCCTAACAATACACACTCAAGAGAGCTGTTAAGAGAGCTGGTTGACATTGTTTTGAGGCCATTCTCTGTAATCTTTGAGAAGTCACTGGAAAAAGGCTAATGTCACTCTCATCTAAGAAGGGTTTAAAGGAGTTTCCAGGAAATTATAGGCTTATGAATCATACTTCCCTGGTAAAGTTATAGAATGAATCCCCCAGGAGGGTAACACAAGTCAAATAGAGCACGTGTTTGAAAAAAACAGCATGGATTCACTGAGGGTAAAACTGTCCTTGACAAACCTGATTGCCTTCCATGAGAAAGTAACCCGCTCAGTTGATGTGGCGCGAGTGCAGGTCCTTGTCTACTAGGATTTCTCCAAGGCTTCTTACATGGTCTCCCACATCCTCCTCCTAGAGAAACTAATGGTTTTTGATCTAAATAAGTTGCTAAGAAGCACAGAGAAGACAGACAAAGTTTTTCTGTGCAACAGACAACTCAGCGTTTTGCTTTTTTTTCATTGCAAAATTATTCAGGTCTTTTCATTATCTGGAGGACAGATATGCCGCCTTTAAAATTTCTAATATACTGGTTATTAAAGAATAGAAGAAATACAGATATGAGTTCCTGTTTGATTTTCTTGGATATGATGAATCTAATGAAAGTGTGCCTCCTATTTGATATGGTTTTTAATCTTCAGGCTAGTGTAGAACTAGATGGAGTTATGCCTGTCTTTACTGATGTTCTGGACTCACTATGTATGTATAGTTAATTACCCAGTGCTTGCCAAAAAATAGATTCAATAGTCTGGAAGTTAGAACAGTTAAGGAAAATTGAGGTTAACATTCTTGTTTCAAAAAAATACAACCATTTGCTGGAGAAAACCAGCTCCAATACAAGAGAGTGAGATTAATCCTTTAGAGCTGGCTCATGTTCATTGGTAATTAGAGACTAAGCCAGAGTAACATCAACTATAAGATGAGAACATGGTGCTTCTATATCCTGTATGAGGATATAGACACCCGAATGTTTCTAAAATGAATGACGGCATGTTTCTCTGAGCTTCTGATTATAAATTTCATTCTGGTGTTGGGAAAAAAATCCTAATTAAAAAAATTACAGTACCTCTTAGCAAAAATGTTTAGGAGGCCATCATCTTAAATTCAATATCACTACAAATGTTTGGTTATGCTGATAATATTTCATGTCAATATCTATGCCCCATCTACCACTTGTAAACTTTTTTGGTGGACATCAAGATAACAGATTACAAATAACTTTGTCTTCACGCAAGAATCTGGCAAATAAAAAAGGAAAAAGAACATACTGAAACAATGACAACTAGCAAACCAGTTTATTAAAAAGTTTTGAAAAGATGTGGGGGGCTTTCACTTGGTTAGTTTTTTGGGGAAGGAGGTTGTTTTTTGTGGCCAATGTATAACAACTTGAGAGCTTATTTGCATTTTCAGAAGAGATATAACTGCCTTCCAGTGCACAGTGGCAGATGAAGAAACTCTTTGCCATAAGGACTTTGGAAGGGTGTCCTAGCTCCCAGAGTTTTTGAGAAGGTTCTGACATATGTTCCCATAGAGATTTTGAGTTTGATTAATTTCATAATTTATAATTTTATTTATAAAAAACCTCTGAAATATTCTGGACTTTATTAACAAGGAGTTCAGACACAGGATGTTTGTTTGTCAAGAGTGATAGGTTTTCACTTTAAAGGAGTTTGAAGGAAAAAAATTGAGAGAAATCATGTGCACCATTATTCTGTAATGAGAATGACAAAAATGAAGACAGGAACGTATAAGAAAGCTTTGCCTTTAGAAAGCATGAAGGCCAGCTCTGAGTTCAGGTGAATGAGACAGTTGCCTTGGGAACAGGCTGCTGGGGCAGCAAAACTGTTGCCTGCTGTCTCCTAACAGACACCAAGAAAGGATTTCTCTCTGTGTATTCCAAGCTTTGTGAGTTTGGGCTGGATAAACTGTCATCTCCTAATTAAGGAAAGGGAGAGAGGTGTGACCCTTCCCTAAACAGCAGTCATTGCCCAATTCCCATAACTTTCGTGTAATGGTCACAAAGCAAGTCAAGTTTCCAGAGAATTTTCTCCTGTCTTTGATCTTCTTCCCCTTTTCCCGGTTAGAGAAGGTTGATTCTTCATCTCCAGAATAGCAATGATAATTCTTTGCAAACTTCTGAGAAGCCTTGAGCTAGTTTTCTGAAATAGTTATTACAGAAAAACAAAAAGAAAAAGGAATTGTAATAGTTAATATTATATGTTAATATTCTAACCCCATATTAAAAAATAGGCAGTAATCTAAGCCAAGAAACTGTAAGAGTACACTGAATATCTCTACACATGAAAAATTTCAAGTAACAGGCCCCACCTTCATGGATTTTATTACATTTTTCTAAAATATTTAAAATAAAATCAAGTCTACTGGTTACTATTTATTTTAGCATTTAGATAGATATATATATATATATGTCACATAGTCTGGCAGAAGCAAGTCTGTCTTGAGAAGTCATAGCCAAATCCCAAAAGTTAGCATTCTGTAGGATTGGGTGAAATTAGACAATATTTCTACCAATTGTGTACCTTTTCGTAAAGGTGACCTCAAAAGGGTCAGTTATGACATCTACTGCAATGGAGCCTATAGATTTCTTTTGGAATTCACCTTTTTCAGGCAGGAGGCAGATGAAATGATATTTCTGCATTTGCTAAATATTTTCCTGTGTAAAAATACTACATTCCTGACAGATACGCAGTTCAAGAATTGCATTTCTTTACTGAGAGGTTCTTGAATTACGACCAAATTGTTTTAATCTCAAAGAAACCCAACCAAAACAGTAAGATGACAGTGCAGCTTATTTAATTTGTATTAAATTGTTCTACTGGATTCTGGTTCCACACTGGTTACTCTATATCATGAAATCATCGAATCATATAGTATTCTCAGTTGGAAGGGATCCACAAGGATCATTGAATTGACAAAAGGTAACTGAATTTTCCAGGTGGGTGTAACCTCTTACATTGCCCAAATGGCATACTAATTCTTTACTTTTTACTTAAAGTCAAGTGTGGAATACTGGTATTTACTATTACAAATAAGCTAAACAAGATGGATAGATATATACACACAGGTATAAATTAAGTATGCGTGATTGATAAGAATGACTCAGCAACCCAGATAGCAGAAATTGTTCCGTAGTATGATTGCTGCAGTTCAGTTACCTTATTTTATTTCATCAACAATTGCAAATAGGTCTTATTTTAGTAAATATGTTGCCCATGAATTGTGTCACCAAAATTTTAGTAACTATTTAAATGTATTTTATATGTATTCTGATACATATGTTACCTAAACCAAGAATATAGTTAGGTATCGCATTCACTACTATCTTCAGAAAACAATAACACTTTACCTGAGAGATATTTTGCCTTAGATTTCTCCTTATGTTTTGTTCCAACAAAGTTTGCCTGGTTTTCTTTTGAAACGTGGATAAGACTCTATCAGTTTTAAATCATAAACAATTCAAGATATCTGTCTGGGCTACATCTGACAGTGATGTAAGCAATGCTGTATGTGTGCTAGAGGAAATAGATTAACCTAAAAATGGTGGTGACAATGGTGCATTGTAAATCAGCAAGGCCTCCATGGATTGTATACAGTAGAGGTAGTTTCTTCATGACTGGAGGCAAAAGTTAAAAAGTGCAGAAGAAAAGGCATTAATCTTCCAGATAGAAAATTATAGGAAACAGTGTGTTAATTATCACAAAATTGAAGCTATGTGTCTTGTATATTCAGGAAAGGTCCAGAACAGCACTTTGTTAAAGAAAAATAGCCTAATAACCTAGGAAATTCGAGAATTAAGGTTGCTTTTCAACACTGCAGATCCTTGTAACTTCGCAACTACATAAAATTTGTACAACTGCTTCCTTTACTTCTGGCCACCTCCTCTCTCCCCAGGACTATCTCATGAAGTGTGTAAAATGGATGATCCTCATGGGAAAAAACAAAGAAAAGGGATTCAATATTTTGTCTTTTATTTTCCCTCTACAGATGTATATTTCATTTATTAGACTGTATTGAAGCCATATCCTCAGGGCAGAGTTACTCCTTTTCTTGTAGCTTTTTCTATCACAGTCATCACTATAGCAACAGAGTATTTCACAAGCATGGAGAAACTTATTTCACAAATTTCTGCGGAAGTGAGGTTTGTAGATGAAGTTCTGTGTTTAAAAAGGGAAAAATGAGAAATTAAATGAGCTGCTAAATTATGGTAGCTGTACTGAAAATCTTAGTCAAATAAAGAAGGTTTTGCATTTTTCAACTATTTTAACTGATTGTGTCTTTGAAAAAATAAAATTTAAAAATTAGAATTACTTGAATATATAATATTTTAAATAAGAATACTGGAAGTAGTCAGAAAACTGTAAAAATTAAAAGGAAAACTGAGCAGATGTTACAAATTATGGGCAGACAGTAAAAATTCTCAATAGTCAAACTGAGTTATTTTTTGAAGAGGAAAATAAAGTAGAAACCGTTTGAATACTTATAGTAATATAAATATAGTGGGAAAGCTACTACGTATGAAGTTAGTAAAGGTTAAAATGAGAGGAAAATATTACTGACCATAGGATAGCATAGACGGAATAGGAATGAGAGGTGAAAATGTCAAGTATCATCACTTAGAAAAGCTTAGAAGCATAATAAACTTAGAATGGCAATACCCCATCATATCCATTGCTGAATTCTGTGTAGGAAGAAATCAGAATGGAACGAACTTATTACAGGTATTCTTCCAAAATGGTTTAGGAGCAAATTTCATTTCATATTTTTGCTTATGAAATATAAAAAGTAGGAATGGCTGACTGAATGAAATGACAGAGTGTAATCAGTTCCAAGTGTAACACTGTTGCAATGTAGAAAAGAATGTGATTACTTTAGGGCTAAAATATTAGAAAGAGGTTAAAATGTTATCATATGAAGTAAAATCTCATAAAATTAGGCACTCATAAAAAGAATTTAGAAAGCTCTCTTGGAAATAACTAAGGAGAAGCGGACACGGAGGTTGATGTGACTTACAAACAATGAAGCAACTTATAAAAAAACCCCTAAAACCCCATAAAATTTCAGATTATATATTTGTTTCAGAAGTTCTATTTCAAGAAAATGAGGTGAATTTTCAGTGGTTTGAAATCTTTTCATTTAATTTCTCTTACTGAGCAGTTCTGAGTCTTCCCTGGGGAGAGTGGAAATTACCTATCTGCAGATATTAGACTACATTCTAAAAAAAACCCTTGCCTATGAATTTGGAAATTATTCAGCATCTTTTGGTATGCTCACTTTCAGGAAACTGAAACTTTCCACTTTGAGGATTAGTCTGATACCTGCTTTTATGTGGGATAGGAAAAAGTTTATCTTCAAAATGGAAACAGGCAGATTGTTTATTTTGAAGAGAAACCTCCAAAAACATGGGATTAAGCTAGCAGGTTCTTCCAGTCCTTTACATTGCTTCAGTTAAAAAGAACTATTCAGTTGACAAATGAAAGTTTCTTTTATTCTTAATCAGAATTTAATTACATTTGATTACATAAAAAATGTGCTCAAGAAGTAATAGAATGAAGGCACAAATCTATAATTCCCAATAATAAGAGAGGATTCAAAAAACAGTGGGAATTCCATTAAAAGAGTTCTAAGTCAGTATATAATGCCACTCAGAGTTAGTTTACAGCAACTCAGCAGTGTAGGAAAAATTGCATGTTGTTGATAAGAAAGAGAACCTAGAGGTTCTGTGTGATAACCTGCTTCTACAACAGGTGGGGGAGAGAGAGAAGGAAAGAGCTTGCAAAAGGGCTGAGAGGAGTACAGACTCCTGAAGGTTTAGGCTCAGTATTCCTATTGACCTCAAGGAAGGGATAAAGTTGACACATACCAAAGGGGAAGCTGATCTTAAGCACTGGCTACTGTTGCAAAACTGTGTCCTCCCATCTTGTGATTCTGCTGGAGACATCCTAAGAGTTATTATGCCTCAATAATAACCTACTTTTCCTATGCCTGTCCTGATGCTACTATAATTGAATGATGATGCCATATATAATTTATAATATAATTACAGTTAATTTATGTTACACATAATATTATACATTGCATGCTACATTACATGCATTATATACATCATAATAATATTACTTATAACTGTATTTACAGGTAAATACATATAATGTTACCTTGAATTTGCTATAACAAAAATAATCCACATAAGTCTTTGAGAGTTTGCTTTCCACAAAATTTGATTTAGATCATACTACAACAAAAATTTTTATTGTTCCACTTAAAAACTAATAAAGAGTAGATAAATTTATCTTTCTTGAAGTTCTCTTTGCTATGCCACAAACAAGTACTAAAGGACAAGGAACAACATTAACGCTGTTTTGAAAAAGTTGTCCCATGTATTCTGCATGTTTATGTCGATAAATCAATCTACTGAATTTAGGAATATGAATTCAAGAAGGGAATTCTGAAGTTCAAAAGTGTAGTCTGCTATTGATTCAACTTCGGTTCAGAATTGAACGTATCAGCTGTTTTGGGGATCTAAACATTAAAGAGTTATTAAATCTCATCCCCAATTTAACGCATAAATGGAGCTTTATCTCACTGAGGTCAAGATGAAATATTATAAATATCTGAAATGATGACAGATTTAATTATTAAAATTATGATGGAAGATGTATTTCACAGATATATATGTTAAAGACAATTAGATTGATTGTGTAACCTTTAACATGAAAAACCACTACACGAAATATATTCAGAAGAACTGTAGGATTAATTGTGACAACAGAAAATATAAGATTTAGTCTAGTCTACTTATTTTTACTGAAGATAAGAATAGTTTTTTGGTTCTGGTTTTACTTTGGAGGGGCATTGTTTGTTTCTGTTTATTAGAATAGTTAGTAAATATCATAATGACACTCAGGTTTTATGAATGCCAGAAAGCTTTTACTTTTAGAGGTCTTTCAGCAAATCTCTCTTTCTGATACTATTTTTTTTATATAGGGAAAGTATATTTATATTGGTATAAGATATCTTTATATATTTTCCTCATTAAATTATTACTTCAGAAGGATTTGATCTGTCTGATAAAATAGCACCTCTGGGAAGTAACAATTTGCCTTAGGTAGATATGCTTGGTATTTTATGATTGTGATTCTTTTTACAAATTTAAAAAAAAGTTGTGGTTTTTTTTTTTTTTAATATATACATGCATCAAAAATCTTGATTCTCCTTTCATTTTAGTTTCATATTGAGTCAACACCAAACCCAATGGTAACTTGTGCCAACAAGTGTCTAGGTATCTTTCTCGCTCTCCTAGATTAACTGATTTGTTAGAAAATTCCTGAGCTTTAATCAATTTTTTGGCCTCTTAGAGACCATTTTCTCATTACCTTCTTGACCCATTGCTAACAAAAAGAGTCCTTAAGCTATCCTTTCATTGGAGTTATACAACTTTTCTGCTTTTAATAATTTACTTTTTTACAATACTGCCTATTTTGTCATATACTAGAACTGTTCTTAATAACGCTTTCATTCCTAGTAAATAAAAGTATACATAGACTTTATGACTGCAAGTTTGATTTGCCCTCAAATGCAGACTGTCTACTTGAATGCTCATTCACTGTTTTTAGCTCAAATAAAATAGCTGGTTCATGGAACAATTTCCTGGAACGGGACAGGTAAGTTCTGAGCCTTGTTCACAACAGCCATTCACGTGTTTTGTTCACTGTTAACATAATGTAAACCTTAAGCACTTAATGGAACCATGGTCTCCTCTCTCTTGAGGAAATGCCTTAGTTGCTTTGTATCTTCTTGTTTTATCTGACCGACCTCAGAGTTTTTTTATTTTTGTCTTGCCCTGGGAACAGGCTTTAGACAGAGAATTGGAAATGTCATTGTCAAAATCAGAACAGCATATAATTTAATTCTGTTAGTCTCCCAAGAGGTTAAAGTTGAAGGCATGAAATCCAAAAGACTGGTGAAGATTTCAGTACTTGTCTTCGCCTGTTGGCCATATCCTTTAATCACTTGTGCTTTAGATTATAGCTCTAGTCGTGCTGTTTCTTAGGCCTGTTTTGAATCCAGGCTTGGGATACCAGAG
The DNA here is from genome assembly GCF_003945595.2 of Pipra filicauda. NCBI lineage: Eukaryota > Metazoa > Chordata > Aves > Passeriformes > Pipridae > Pipra > Pipra filicauda. Next base: position 966,536 of record NW_024104425.1, read on the forward strand.
TTATGAGGCTTGAGTGTGTCTGAAGCTTACAGTTATGATACCTCTTGAGAAATAAATGTAGACCAAAATCTCATTAGAATCAGTGATAATCTTTTACTGCTTTTGAGCTGCCTCTTATATTCATGAAAGCAATCAGTGAAACTTGATAAGTATAACATGTTTTTGTGTCAGAATATCAATGATGGCCTATGTTCTGGCAGTTTAGAAGCATAAAAAGGGTAAATTTGGAAATACAGGGTAACGTGGAAAACATAGGAAAACCACTGGATGAGCATACCCAGGAGATATTTTTGTAGTGGCATGAATAACCTGTATTTACTTGATCACTGTAGTCCATTTAGAAAAAAGACAGAAAATCTTTGTTTGCACCACTGCAGAAAAACATGTCAAAACATCAACTAAAACAGGAAATGCATTGAAAATCTACTTATTACATGCTTGAGTGACCTTGGAAGCAAAGGAATACTGCAAGGCCCAGAAAAATACAAGATAGACAAGACTGACAGTGTACTGACTTCTACTCTTTTTAATTTGCTTGATATTTTGACTATCTCTTCTATTGATATGGCCATTTAAGAAATCAATTTAGTTATGTATGCTTATACTAGGTCTTAGCAGACACTTCCAGACATACTTTTACTTGGCAAAACACAGACCCTATATGAAAAGGAAGAAGATCCTTAACCAGTAGCTTCAGCAGGCAAAAAAAGAAGAGAAGAGAAAAATAAATACTCTATATATTTATGGGATTGTGAATAATTCTGATCTAATTATCTACTGGCAATATTTCTAAATTCAGATTTAATATTAAAATTAAAATTACATCTCAATAGGAAACAGTTTTCAAACCACTTCTGTCAAAGTAATAATGCAGACCAAGACAACTTTTCCAGCTCCTCCTTCACAGACAATAGATTAATTCATTTCAGGCAGGAATTTCCTGATGCGGAACATGAAAGTCACACAGAAAATGAATTGTACATATTAAAAATGTAGAGTGGTTTTACAGCTGTATTGATTTCTAAGGAAAGGTGGTGAAAAAATTGATGGTAACTTTTATTAGATAAACAGAAAGGGCTAATCTCCCACTTTAAACGTATAGGAGTTCACTTTCCCAGATGGCACTATCATAAAGGAAATCTTTAGTTGTTCTGTTCTATTCTGAAAGGTTATCATTTGCTATTAAATTTTATAAGTGGTTTAGAACAGGTTTTACACAGAAAAAAATGGTATTTCTTACATCCAACATGATGAGTTTCCTTGAAAATGTTTTTTACAAAATGCCATTGGGAGTTAGATTCTTTAATAAAAAACCCAACTAACCAACCAACCAAAAAAAAACAACCAGAAAAAGAACGAGTCTAACTTACAGCTGCTGAGCCTGTTTGAGTATTTGGTATACTGCACGGACTATTCCATAGACGTGAAAAAAGGCTGCAGGATCATGTCAGCTAAATTAGGAATTCACGGAAAAAGAGCAAGGTATATCTATTAGTTTGCCAGACTGCAGGAATGTGAAGACTCACTATCAATACTTTCTATTTTGGCTGCATAATTAATACCTCTTACAAATGACCCTAATATTTTTAATACAATTCATCTAATATTCATATCTTGAAATTTGTAATGCAATTGTTTAGGCTCTGCTTGCCATTTTATTTGATTTTAAATAGGTTAAAAGCACATCCAGCACAATACTTCCATTGTTTTCATCATTGTTCCTTTCCTCTAATTGAAGTAAACTAATGAAATTATATCTGCCTGTCAAGGGGGTATTTTTCTTTTAATTCAAATAGATGAAAAAAATGAAATTGCCAATAGTTCTTTCAAATTTAAATTTCATGTATTTGGTCTGAAGTAGCTAATACACTGATATTCTCAGGCTAAAATGTTATAGACATCGTTATTTAAGAGTTTTTTCAAATATATTAATGGCAATAGTCAGTATAGACAGATCATCAGGCCGTTACAGCATGAGGATGGTCACCTCACAGTCAGGGACAGCGACAAGGCAGAGGTGTTTAATGCTTTCTTTGCCTCTGTCTTCAACACAGATGACAGACCAAGGGGGTATCAGTGCCCAGAGCTAGAGGACCATGACTGGGAGAGTGATCAACTCTCAGTCAACCCTGAAATTGTGCAGGAATTGCCGGTCCAGATGGATCCCTACAAATCTATGGGGCCTGATGGGATTCATTCCAGAATCCTAAAAGAGTTGCCTGATATTATTGTAAAACCTCTCTCAATGATTTTTGAGCAGTCTCAGGATTTCAGAGGTCCCAGCTGACTGAAAAGTGGTAAATATTTTCCTGATTTTCAAGAAGAGCAAAAAGGAGGACCCTGGAAACTACAGGTCTGTCAGTCTCACTTCAGTTCCTGGCAAAGTTATGGAGAAGATTATTCTGGAAAATACTGAAAAACACCTGAAAGACAACACAGTCATTGGTCACAGACAGCATGGTTTCATGAGAAGAAAGTCCTTCTTATCAAACCTGATTTCCTTTTATGACAAGGTAACCCACCTAGCTGATCAAGGGAAACCAGTTAATGTTGATGCCTTAAGCCCCTAATGGTTTTTTATTTTTCTAATATTTGTAAGACTTGTAAGTTTTATAAGTAAGTTTTAAAAACAGCAACCTTCCCCCCCCCTTGTCCCTTGTTCCTTTCCCTTTCTCCAGCACCCTTGTTTATACATTCCCTAACCCTCTTACCCCATTCTATGCTCCCCATATCAATCCTGCTTCTGAATACAGCAGAAGTGTTTAGTCTTTTGTCAAGGCAAGGCCTAGACAGTTGACGGAACAGCATATCAGGGCCTAAACCACAGAATATGGTAGGGGGGTAGATAAAATCAGGAGTTGGATGGACAGTATTATAAAAATTGTAACACTGGATTGGGGAGCAGCGTGCATAAGTTGTAACCCCATTGCCTGAGAAGCATCATTAAACCTCACCTTATCTCCAAAATTAAGTTGCCTTGGAGCTTTTTTCTCCCTGAGTTTTCTTTTAGGCAACACTTGGATGCAGGACTGGAAGGGATGCAAGTTTGCAGATGACACAAAACTGGGAGGAGCTGTTGGCAGGGAGGGAGGCAGGGAGGCCTTACAGAGAGACCCTGACAAATTAAGAGGACTGAGCAATCACCAACCATAGGAAGTTCAACAAGGGGAAGGGCCAAATTCTGCACCTGAGATGGGGCAACCCCAGATGTATGTACAGACTGGGGAATGAGATGCTGGAAAGCAGTGCCATGGAAAGGGACCTGGGGGTCCTGGTCAGTGGCAAGTTGAATCTGAGTCAGCAGTGCCCTGGCAGCCAGGAGGGCCAACCGTGTCCTGGGGGGCATCAGGCAAAGCATCGTCAGCCGGTCAAGGGAGGAGATTGTCCCGCTCTGCTCTGCACTAGTGTGGCCTCACCTTGAATATTGTGTGCAGTTTTGGGTGCTGCAATATAAGAAAGATATTAAGCTCTTAGAGAGCATCCAAAGGAGGGCAGGGAAGATGGTGAAGGGCCTTGAGGGGAAACCGTGTGAGGAGTAGCTGAGGTCACTTGGTCTGTTCAGCCTGGAGAAGTCAGGAGGCTGAGGGGACATCTTATTGCAGTCTACAGCTTCCTTGTGAGAGGAAGAGGAGGGGCAGGCACTGATCTCTTCTCTGAGTGGACCATGACAGAACCAGAGGGAATGGCGTGAAACTGTGTCAGGGTTTAGGTTGGATATTAGAAGAAGGTTCTTCACCCAGAGGGTGATTGGATGCTACAATAAACTCTGCAGGGAAGTGGTCACATCATAGTATACAGAATTAATAATATTCCAATGTTCTAATGTATTTTTTCCTGTGTAATTCATATTTTATTTATAAATAATTTTTTCTGTCTGATAAGATTTTTACAAAATTTTCCTGTATCATGATTTTCTTCTGAAGTGTCTCAAGGGAAAAAATGTTTTAGACTATAAATCACTGCAAATTCCTGCTGAGTAGATGTCTGTCTGTCATTGCAGAGCCTACCCCTTGTTCTATTAGATATCTTATGACTGACTATGTTGTAGTTGATTTTTGACAAAATAAACTTTACATGCTTGTTTGCCATTTTTAAGTGAGTACTCTCATACTGTAAAACAATAAAAAGGAAACACATTAATTACTTTATTAAAAATATACGATTTTAAAAATAGTGGTTTATTATAATTAGTGTTGTGGACCATTTCACTTCTTTCCTTAGGGATGAAATAACGAACTCAAAATCTTTCAAGTGAAGCTGAAACTTGAACAAAGCAGCAGCATTTCCGTATGAAGAGTTATAAACCATTTTTCCTTATTATACAGATAAGGCACTGAGAACGATGCACAATCTTAACAAGATTCAGCGCTATCTGTTTTGATTTGAAAATTGTCACAATGTTTTGTATGTATAACTATCACCTATACTTATATTTAAAAAATATATATGATTCCTTTAAAAAACTACATCTGATAGATGTTTATTTCACTATAAATTGGTTCTGAAATTATCAGATTCAAGTGTTTAGGTTATGGTATGGACTAAAGTTTATTTCCACAATGAATTACATTTTTAATTAGATTTTTAAAACTGTTGATAAAAACTTGAAACAAGTTGATTTCTATTGGGTTCACAACAATTTATTGCGATAAGTGCTTCTTTTTAAGCCATGAAGTAGACACCGTTGAGGGCTCATAAAGAGTTAACAGACAATTAGTTTTCCACAGACTGATAAGCAGCAATGAAATATTTTGAAGTTAATGCAATTTCTGTATACCTCACGCTGTAGGAATGTTTTCATTTTATTAACATTTCATTAATTGAAGAAGAACAATACTGAATGAGATTTTTATGATGGGACACTTTTTTTCTTTCCAAGTTTGAGTTGTTTCACATAGAAATTGTAAAAGGACCAGCCAGTCTGCTGGCCTTTCAAACATAAGAGGTTTAATTGTCTCTTCTGGCCATGTTGGCATAGTGGATAGAAAACCTGCTGCTGTGGGAAAGAAGCCTGTAGCAGGGCAGGATATTGCTCCACTGAATTGTTTTTTGTTTACTCCTGCCTGACCCTCTTAGCTCTTCTGTTCAGATGCTATGAAAATATATGGAGGGGAAAAAGCCAAACAAAGAAAAGACAAAAAGAAAAAGAGTTTCGCAGTTCTCTGTGAAAATGTCCCAAAGCTTCAGAGCTTGATGGATCAGCTACATCTGACTTTATCAGGCAGCTTTGCCTTTATCATTGGATATAACAGCAAGGTTATCGATAAAGTTATGTGTCAGATATTTGTATTTTTTTCTGACATGTTAGTCTTGCATAGTATTTTACTGGGAATCTTTAACTGTGAAGAAAATGTCAAATATGATTACATCATAGACTCCCAAAAATGGGTCTCTGCTACACTGAAGTAAGCTGTGCTTGATAGTATGGTTTGATGACATACGTGACATGTAGTATGACTTGCACCTTCTACAGAAGATAAGTGATGTCCTACTTTTTTCAGAATAAATAGTATGATAACAGGTTGGAGGAGAGCATACTAAGGGACTCACATGAACAAGAGATTTAAAATTAAGTGTACTTCTATCAGAAATGTATTTATTCCCTTAAACATAAATTATTTAAGACTCCTTTCAAAGGCATGAAAAACTCCAGGTTGCTTCTCAAAAAACAAGAAATGCAAACAGGCAGAAAGTTGTTACCATAAACTGTTATTTCTAGAACCAAAAAATCCACTGCAGATTCAAAGTCAGTGTTGTTGTTAAATGTTTTTTTTATTTTGGTTTGGTTTGGTTTTTTAATACATTTCTTTCTTTAGGAGATATTGGGGAAAAAAATCTTATACCAATAAGAAAACATTTCCTAATTTTTACTCTTCTTATCTGAAAAGAAATACAACATTGAGATAGATGTGTAATTACCAGATATCACTCTTGTTTGGTATACTACCTTAATTTTTCTTATAGAAAAGAAACACGAAAAAAATATTGAGAGACACAGATAAAAAAGAATGTCATGTTAGTAATTATTTCTGTTAATTCTTTGCACTTGATATAACAGTTGTGATAATTTACTTATATGAGTTTACTTGAATTCTCTATAATCTGTTGCACGCATATTTGTATGTATGCAAAAGTAAAACTCATGGGAGACAAGTTGTTTGAAAAGAGAACATGCTTTACATTTTGAATATAAATTTCACAAATTAAATCAGAAGAACAGGTCTGAGTATTCGTTGTTCCTAAAGTATAAATTCCCTCTCATCTATCTTAAAAAAGAATTTATTTTGTAGAAGCACTGAAATCTGTGAAGCCAAGTGGAATATTCTGGAGCATTGAACAGGTACATGATAGTCAGTATCATGTACCTACCCTATACGTAATTGTTACTGAGAAATCTATTCTACTTAAGTACTTTCTCTCCTAAGGGGAACGTTGCAGCCAACAGTCCTTATGTCTGCCACAGAATGGCCTCTTTTCAAGCACTTTTTTTGAATAACTGGAGATATATACCAAAGCAAGGGGGCGATGAACATTCTAATGATAAATAGATACTGGAATACTATAGTTCACAGAAGTAGCTTGGAAAATAAATAAATAAAACCATACTGAACGTACTAAAATCATTATATGGTGTTAATTTTTAATACCAGAAAGTATAACTGAGATCACATACTCTTACCTTCTGCATGACACAAATAAGTCATTACAGTTAAAAGCCAGTTGCCACACCACATTTTCATACATTACCTTCCAAGTGTTTTCTTTAGTTCATTTTAAATTGTATTTATATAATGTAAGGACATCAGAGACTGTGTAATGATGTCAGAAAGGAATGTGCAAGTCACAGTGCACAGCAAATATTAAGGTCTTGTGGCAAAGGTGTTCAAATACATTCTTGTCTTTTTCAAGAACAGCATTACCTGCAGGTCGAAGACAGTGATTATTCCCTGCTCCTTGATGGCTGTGAGTCTGCTTTTGGAGTACTGTGCCCAATTTTTATTTCCTGGTGCAAGAAAGATATTGATGTGCTGGAGTAAGTACATCAGAGAACCATCAAAATGATTAGGAATATGGATCACGAGATGTTTAAGAGGCTGAGAAACCTGAGTTTGTTCAATGTCAAGAAGATCAGGCCTAGGGGGGATATTAATGAAGTTTTATGCCAAGAACAGAGACAGACTCTTCTTGGAAGTGTACAGTGATGCACTAAAAGCTCTGGACAGAAATTGCAATGACAGAAACTTTTGTTATTAGGAAAAATAAAATAGATATCAAGATAAAGTTTTTCACCACTAAAATAATCAAAAATTGGGTCAGTTCCCTAGAGAGGCTGGGGATGGACTCTCCATTCCTAAAGAGGAGAAATTTTAAACTCTACTGGTTAATCTTTTAAAAAACTTGATCTGTTTGGTGCTGCTTGGAGTGAGGTCTTGGATTAAATGACTTCCAGAAATTCTTTGCAAATTATTATATGATTATGAGATGCAGTTACCCAAGTGTTTAAATTAGGAAAATGTCTTCCCTGTATAGTTTCCTGAATCTCTGAAAGGATTAAGAGAAATGTAAACTAGATACTCCAAAAGGCTTTCTGGAGAATTAAGTGCCTTTCCTGGAAAAATAAATGAAAACTGGAAAATGCATTGAACTAAGCTGGGAGCAGAGATTTTTCTGTGCTCACTAAGGCAAGTGCAGTGTGAAAAGGATTTTTTTAGACTAGATTCCAACTCTCAATCTTTGTGTGTGTCCATTATTTAAGAGCTTCACTTGGCATGAATATAGCTACTGCATCAGTGAGTGAGACAATGAATGGAATATGGAAGGCATATAAGGTACAGAATATATGATACAGAGTAGATGAAGCAGTCTATAAGGGGGATGCTTGGATTTTAGAATCTCCCTTTCTCTGGCTGCATAAGGCTTGGTATGGAACTTGTCACATTCACAAAAAAAATCATAGACTGTACACATTTTTCTCTTACTATGTGAGTAAATCAAAGGAAATAGTACCATATTTTTGATTTTTCCAATCCACAACAATGTTCTGCAGCACAGATTATTGATTCTTCATTTTGTTTTGTATTTCAGGAAGAATATTCTATTGAGGTAGAAAATAAATTTTAAAACAGACAGAATCACAAAAGTGCAACAAATGTATAGTTTAAACTCTGTCTATATTCTGAGATAAAAAGTCCTAGCTATACTTTTCAAAAGTATTTAAAGTACAATACCATTACAGGAAATGTTACATATACACAGTCTAATCAACAGATTAAACTGCCTGACACAAAATTAATTTAACCATAACAAATGATGCAGAGGTTTAAGAAATGAGAGACCATAAAAAGAAAGGCGACTTCATAAAATCTCACAAAACCCCAAAAAATATCTTCTTGGGTTTTGTTTCCTTATGTATATTGTAATTAAGGACAGAGTTGCTATGTTATTCTATGGAATGTAAAACTCAACTACTGTCTGATGTAGTGAGAGAAAAAAATCACTGACCCCACATAGGCCAACAGCTGAAATTTCAACAACTGCATTCATAACGTCATTTCATCCTTTAGACTCCAATATTTCAAACACCTTCCTTTTCTTTGGACTTTCCTATTTCCCAGAATCAAAGGTGATCATTTATTTTAATTGAACTGAAGAAGTATTGTGATTTCAAATGTTTAGTATGCTTTGAGCTGTACAACTGTACTGGGTCTGGCTGGGACTCCAAATGGAGTTCCCCACAGTGGCCCTCACAGTGCTGTGTTTTGCATAGGTAGCTAGAGAGGTGATGATAACACACCAGTGGTTTGACTATTGCTAGCAGTGCTGGCACAACATCAGCAGTCTCTCTGACATTCCTCCCCGCCCCATTTGAGGGCAAGATCCTGAGAGGGGACACAACCAGGCCAGCTGACCCAAATTAGCCAAAGGGATATTCTGTACCATATGATGTCAGCTCAGATATAAAAGCTAAGGAAAAGAGGGGGAAGATGGAGGGCATTTATTGTTTGCAGTGTTCGTCTTCTGAAAAACTGCTAAATGTGCTGAAGCCCTGCTTCCCAGAAAGCTTGCTAATGGGAAGTACAGAACAAACCCTGTTATTTTCCTTTTCGTTTGTGGGTGTGCGAACTTTCGCTTTTGCTTTAGTAAACTACCTTATCTCATCCTATGAGTCATTTTCCGTCTTATTCTCTCTCCCCTGTCCAGCTGTAAAGGGGAGTGATAGAGTGGCTTGATGGGCACCTAGCATCCAGCCAAGGTCAACCTACCACAACAGCACATCTTATGGAGCAAAACCCCAGTAAGGATCTGTTTTCAAGAAACTTGGGTCATATCGCAGTAGGCAGTCACATTTACAAGCTAAAAAAGGTAAAATGAGATGAACAAAGTAAACTAAAATTAGTAACAGCATGTTTCTTGCCTGTGGCAATATGTATAATAAGTAATGGGTGATGAAAGATGACTCCTAATTTCTCCTCTTGCTAATAAAGCAAATGAAAACATTTTATCAGTAACTCTGAACCTCTCCCTGTCTCTGTGGGCCAGGAAATAGAACACTTTAAACCACAGATTTTTTTTTCTGTTTCTCCAAGATGCATACAAAGTGGCATTAGTGACAGAGGGGTACTGCTCCCTTGTAGAGCTTCATCAAATGTACAACGAAGTGTGCAGAGTGCAACCAGGGTCTGGAAACAGGCAATTGACTCAATGGAGACAAGGAGATACTATATGCAATTCTCAGAGGAAAAGCTTTACTACAGGTACCAGACACTTTTCTTCCAAAGGAAGAAGCCACCCTGGAACCTCACCTATTTCATTGCCTTTCACTCCATTGACCCATTCATGACATCAATGAAAACACTGTTGAGATTATCAATTTGGTAAAAATCAGAAGATTTTGATAAAGGGCTTTTTCATACAATTAATGATTTGAACTAAATATAAAACAATATATTTTTTACTACTTCTTGCTGGCAAAAGTGGAAAGTAAATCAGGAATTATTCCATACTGTTTAATAGAGAAGAAAATAGAATCAGATTCCATCTATTCAGTGAAGCTGCTATAAGACTAATCTGTATATACTTTGTTTGTGCTTTTATCTTAAATTTGTATGCTCGAAAATAGACTTCTATAAATTCACTGAGACTATACTTGAGAAGCTGTAAGTTTTACCTAATATCTTGCTATACTATTTACCTGTTCTTTTCTATATTTTGTTGAAATTATGATGGATGCAATAACTGAGATTATGATTAGCCACATATTTTATTTGTTGATATATGTCAGCAACAAAATTGAAACCACAAATATGATGAGATTTCACTGTGATAAACTAAAATTTAGTACAGTACATTTTCCTATCATTAACATTTAAATTTTTTGCAGTTTGGTAACTTTTGACTATCCTAAGTATTCTACCATGGAATTCCTACCATTTTTTTCCTATCACTTTCCATTGTAGTTTTAGTGAGACCCTTAAAGAAAGAAGTGAGACTAATAAATTAAGAGATTACAAGGAAAGTAGTGTGATTACCTACTCGGAATTAGCTGAGACACACGCTAAGCTTCGTGGATGGCTGTATGGCAACAATCAAACCCCAGGTATTTAATGCAACCAACAATTCTATGCTTCGATTTCTTTAAATGTGTGGTATTAATGGACTAGTGAAAGTTGAATATTTTTTTTATTTGTGGTAGAATCTTCTGGGATTATTTTTTCATCTCTATATTAGACCTTCAACCATAAACTTCCACTCAAGTATGCCTCAGACTGAAAGTTTTTTGTTTGTGGACTAAGATACATTTCTTGTCTTTTTGCTGTTTTGTCACATAGCCTTTCATAAATCTGAAAGAACTGTAAAGGCAAAATAGCATTAAGATCTAACTATAAGAATGCAGCGTTTCAGAAAAATCTCCACAACTATGGCATGATCATCAGAGTAAGAAGGGAAATACTACTGTTTGACAGCATATATACGTAGTTTCCTCATCTAGTGAAAGCTGGCTATCTAATTCTCATATAGCGTTAGTGTTACAAAGCCATATTACTATTACTGATTACAATAGATACATCTGTAGTAGTAAAAGGAACAGAATATAGACCTGAATGCTAATACAAAATTATCCATAGAGTTTGGTTGTAAGGACAACCCTTTGACTGTGACCTAAATTAGCTGCACTCTGTCAAAAAATGCTCAGTTTTAATGAGTAGAGTATCTTACAGTCAGTTTGGATGCAGTCACACACTATTTTTCTGAATAGTTCAGAAAAAAAGTGAGCTCTATGAACAAAAGTTGTTACTACTTTGGTAAGGGCACAAAACCTAGTCTTTGACCTATTTTATTTGTTTGGTAATGAACATCACCTTCAGAGAAAATGATAGAAAACCTCCCACATTAAAAATAACAAACCCAACAACAACAAAAAAAAACCAATTCTCTACAAGATTGGATTAATTTTCTCATATTTATGTACTTTGACTAACAAAAATGTCATTGATATGCCATTCTTCTGGTCTTTGGTTGGCAGAAATTTTATTCATGTTTCTCCACAGAAAATGAAGACATTGAAGTGATATGTATTATTATAATATTATTTTTCAGCTGTTTCTATAGTACTTCACTGTTACTTTATTATACTTTCTGATCCTGTTCTAATATCCTAGAAATTAGTACAGGACATCATTCTGTCTCCAGGATTAAAGTTCTTTCCTTTTGGCACTCTAAAGCTCCCCTTCAGGCCAAGGAGGGAGTTAAATCCGAATTACTTTCTGACTGCATGATTTAACCACTAATCTGCTTTATTTAAAATAGTGTACGATAGTGCCCACGGCTTTTCTTCTGGATGTGCTGTTTTCTAAAAAGCAGTTTTTACTGTAAGAAAATGCATACTATAATTTCATTAGGCACGCTTTGAGCACACATACAAAAACAGAGCACTTCAAAGTCCTTTGTACTGCAACCTCAGACACAACTAATTATAAGGTAGGAGCTAGACTGCAAGAAATTTGAGTGTCCTTAAACTGTGCAAAAAACACAATAGGAAGCACATAAAATAGGAATCCTGTAAAATAGAAACCTTTTAATCTAACGTCACCTAAAATTATGGCAAGCAGTCTTAAACAAAAATCATCTAGACTTCCTTTAGAGTCTTAGAAACCTGTCTTAGAAGAAGTTCATTTGGTGATTAGCTTAGAAAAATGTGTAATTATTACAGGGTCAAAATGAAACTCTGTCAATCCCATTCCTAGGAAAAAAACCTCACAAAAGTATCTAGTAGCCCCAGATGTGCCAGGTTGTTCTTGAATTATGGTTTTGCAATCAAAGTTTCTGTTCTGTCCAAGACCTGCTTTGTTTGCTTAGTACCACTTTCAGTAAAGCACAGACAAGCATATAGAGATTCTTGCAGAATTAAATATTTGAAGGCTCCTCACCCTTTTTGTACAAAACCTAGCTGTTTGTACAGCAAGTCAGGTTTGACTTAGGAGTATTTAAAGCTACAGCTTTCATGATGAAAGACTCAAGCTGCTTCATGGGATCTAATGCTCTGTACAGAAGGAAATAGAATTCTAAGAGCAAGACAGAAACCAAGACAGAAATTTTGTCAATGGTTAGAAAACACCATCTTCAGATCTCTAATTATTTCTAATTTTTCTTTGGTGACTGATTGATACAAATATGTAAGCTATTTAAACAATAGCAACCAGGGACCTCTTATCTTGGCTGAGACTACAGGTAGGGTTTGCTTCTTTATAATTACTTTTTCTAGCCTTATGATTCTTCCATGATATATTTGACAGTAGTATGACAGAAAAGATGGAGAATTCATCAGCCAAGAATTTCTAGTCTCTTTAAATTTATTTTTTTTTATTCTCACAGCCTGCAGACTAGCAGCCTCTAGCCTCTTATTCAGCTCCAACTATCCGTTGGTTTAGAGGCAATTGATTATGATAATTGTATTAAACATTGTTTGGTGGGTGTTAGATATACTAAGAATGCAGTAAAAGCACCAAATTTAGAAAAAAATTACTGCTGGCTAACTTATGAAACTTTAAGAATCTTAGCTATGGATTGGGTTCTGAGATGTTAAGCTGTAGTCAAATAGCAGCACCTTAGGCATGGTCTGTAGCAGAAAATTAAGTAGCATAGACAAGCTTAGGCAAGGTGAAAGTTGTATTCTTATGTGCCATAGAGAAATGGATAAGAGGTTAATTTTGGCTCTTTGATTGCTTTAAGTGTATTAAGTCTGAATAAAATCCAGTGCAGGTATTTAGGTTCTTCACATAATAAGTCACGTGGACCTTCATATTAAGATGAACTATCTGCCTTTTAAATTTACATACAAAACTGATTCAAGACATCAGTTTTCCTGTGAAGAATGTCAATATATTTAAAAACATTTAAGAGTAAAATTAATTATATCATTAAAATGCCTTTAATTGCCTCTCTGAAATGTAATTTATAATCCTTTCTTGTAACGTTCCAGTAAAACAAGAATGTATTAGATGTGTATACAGTAAGTGGTGAAATAGTTTACATATGCTCCTCCTGATTACCTTTATAAGACAGCACTTGACATTCGAAATTATTTGTTAACACTGGAAATCTAAAGGTGGTAAATATCCCTAGATATGTCAGCTAGCATAATTCCAAAAAGAATAAAAATATTTTTTAATGGACAATTTGAAAACTGGATGGATAGGAATCTGTGTGTGCTGTTTAATGAAGAAACATGGGTCAACTAAATTAAATATTCTCTGTCATAATATTTGAAGAAAAATCTAGAATCCTTAAATTTATTTACATTAATGTTTTCAAGAAATTATACTATTTTTTAAAATAATGCACAAAAAATAACCAAACCCAAATGTAAATAGTAAATAATCTTTCAAGGGAAAGGAGAGAATAAGATACCATTTAGAAAAACAAATTGCTTTATCTGGTTTGATATACATGCAAAAGCTATAAGGAGCAAGAAATATTTGTATAGCAATCTAGTCTATGGAATAAATGTATTTGTAAAACTGGACAATCTAAATTTTTTTTATTAAGCTTCAGGGCTCAAGTGGGATTTTCAGCGAAGTCTGTTTATGTCATCATGTAATTTACCTGTTTTAGAGCTTTTCATTTCTAATCAACATTGCAAAAATTGAAAAAGATCAAATATTAAAAGTATTGAGATGTCTTTGTGTGACAGTACATGCTCTTGTATTTCTACTTTGTTTTTTTTTAATTTTAGGATGCAATAGGTGTATTCATTTTAATCAGCATTTGAAACTGTAAATATAATAGTGGTACACCTTCTAAGGGCTTGGAAAATTGATTTTCTTCTTAAGATACCTTACATGGAAAACACCTTTACTGTGTACAGTTGTACAGTTGCACTGTGTACAACTGCTATTTCAGAGAAACATATGTCATTGTGCTGAAGAAAGAACTGTCTATTTTTTCCTATTCTTTTTTGATGGTAGCTTTGTAAACTGACTTTAAAATCAATGACAACCAAACTTTCATCCAAGTGTTTGATTAATGCCCCATCTACTGTTCTGAGTTTCTCTTTGCTTTTGTCTGCTGCCATGTCTGTGTAGGTATTATACCTGTAGTATTACCAATTCTCAACCCACCAATTCAGCTAGATAATATTCCCAGTGTAGCACTACACTTGAAATTTAAGGTGTCTTCCAGTAACCAACACATTGTTATCAGTAAACTAGCAAACAACTCTGTTTCTTAACATTTAAAATTACTTATGTAATTTCAATACACATTTAAGACTGGGGTATCTAACTTCATTTTTGGTTCTGCAAACTTCAGGACTTCTGTTGGATTTTCCAGTTAAGTGTTTTACGATCAAGGAATTACTCTGCTCTGCAGCTTTTCAACTTTAATACATTTTGTACAATCTCTAGGTACTGAAGCAATGCTATGATTATGTCTTCATAGCACAGAGAGGTATCAGAAAGAACTTTATCATTTTTCGGATTGCATTTGTTATTAAAGTCAACATAATGCTCTAAAAACTAACCTTACAGCCTATTCTGACTTGTGAAACACTTCTGTCTTTTAGCCTGCTTTGAGCTGGACAACAACAGAAGCCTCGTTTTCATTGTGCCACCCAAAAAATTCACATGACAATTATGAGTGTTCCTGTTGATGAATTCACTAAATTAATCTAAAGAAATTCTATCCTCTTCTGATATTCCCAGCATTTAGACAAATCTCTTCACATGAAACTGCTGTTAATAGCCTCCTCAGTATGAGTCACTGATATGGGTCTATATAGTGATAGATTTATATTCATCTTATCTCCCAGTTGCCTGAGACTGGCACTTCAGAACAGTATTGATCACAAAGGACATCATATAGGAAGTTAAGTAAACAAACAAATTTCATAAAATAATTTTTAATATGAAAAATATTTTTTGTGGAATTTGTCTACTTGCTTTCTAGAAGCAAATGGAAAAAGAGAAGGAAAAAATGGACGAACCTCCATAAAAACTATTCTCTGGAGTGGTTTCCTGTCCACCTCTATAGATGTTCTACTTTTTGCTTTATCCTTTTTCTGTGAACAGCTGTACTTTTAAATCCCTCCTGAATTTTTATCAAAAACAACTTATAATGGTGTTTTACTATTTATTTAATGACTTTGGAAACTCTACTAAACCTTTTCTGGAACTGCAGCTTCCTTCTGAACTCTTAGACTGCAACTTAATTGACAGAGGTTATGTAAGTATCTTTTTATTATTTTCTTTCTTTGAAAACTACATCTCAGCAATGCCCAGCACAAGAAGTATCAATAATGGATAACACTATGCAATGTCTTACTCTTAGGAAAGCAGGTTGGTACATTTAATGAATCCATGCTAGCTACTCCTGATCACCTTCTTGTCATCCCTGTGGATAGAGATGACCTTCAGAATGAATCCATCATATGAGCAGATGAGACAGTTCATTTAATATTTTTACTCATTCTTCAATGTTTGGCACTTTGGAGGTGATAAGTCTAATATGATTTTAGACAAGAGTTAAGGCCCTAGCACTATTTAGGAGAAAAAAAGTACGTAGTTTTAACTTTCAGCATGTGCCTCTGCTGTTTTAGTGGGACTTAAATGTTTGCTTAAACAAAATAAGAATCTTCAACTGCTTTTTTAACTTCAGTTTGAAAGATGGCACCATCTATAAAAATCAAGAGAAAAGAAGTAAAATTAACATTTCATCATCATGGCTAGGCTTCACAAACGAAGATTTGGGAAGGGCTCTACTCACGTTTGTTACAAGTGTGCTGGTGGCTAAAAAGGCCAATAAGAGATAGACATGTCCGGTTGCAAAAAGCACAGCAGAAAGACTCCTTAGGTGATATCATCTGCAAGGCACAATTCTTTCTGCATTGTCTTTTCTCCTCGAGAGTGACCCTCCGTGTGTTCTCAAAAGCATCAGCAGCATTATAGATGGTGTGTCTCCAGACCTCCTAATTGGAGGCCAGAGTAGACCAGTTATGGTGATCAATATGGCCAAGGCTGAAATGCTGTTTCAGGGAGTCCTTTGTATCTTCTCTTCTGGGTTCCTCTCATGTGGCAGCCGGTGGTAAGTTCACCATGAAGCATCATCCTTGAGATGTGTCCTGCCCATCGCAACTGTGTTCTCAGAAACATGGTCTCAATGCTCGTAAATGCTGCCTGTTCTAGAACAGATGTATTGGTCACATAATCTGACCAGTGGATGTTTAGGATTGTACAGAGGTAGCGTTGATGGAAGCGTTCTAGGAGACGCAGGTGGTGGCGGTAGATGACCCATGATTCGGATCCATATAAAAGAGTAGACAGCACAATGGCTCTGTAAACACTGATCTTTGTACTTTTCTTCAAGTGTTTATTTCACCAAACTCTTTTATGAAGATTTCCAAAGGCACTATATGCCTTTGTTAACCTGTTGTCTATCTCTCCGTCAATCTTACCATGCGAGGAGATGAGGCTACCTAGGTAATTAAACTGTTGGACTGATTTGAGCTCTGATTGGACAGTGGTGATACGGGGATGACGGAAGACTTCCTGAGGTGCCGGTTGATAGAGAACTTCTGTCTTCTTTAAGCTGACTTCCAGCCCAAAGAGCTCAGCGGCGTGTGCAAACAGGATGTTAAACGCTGCAGAGCTGCTGTGTGGGCAACAAGGGCGGCGTCATCAGCATAGAGCAGCTCCCGGACAAGGTGGTTTAAGGTCTTAGTGTGGGCCTTCAGTCGCCTTAGATTGGAAAGGCTTCCATCAGTACGATATCGAATGTAGATACCGTCCTGATCCTCGAGGTCTGCCGTGGCCCTTTGGAGCATCATGCTGAAAAAGATTGTGAATAGGGTTGGTGCAAGAATGCAGCCTTGTTTCACACCATTGGTTATCAGAAAGAGCTTAGCAAGTGCATTGCCGTATCTGACTTGGCCTCATGGAGTGAGATGATCATTTTAAGGAACTTGAGAGGACATCCTAAACGTTCCAAAATCTACCGTAGACCTTTTCTACTCACAGTATCGAAAGCCTTGGTGAGGTCAACCAAGGTTACATAGAGACCTTTGTTCTGTTCCCCACACTTCTCTTGCAGTTGTCTGAGAACAAATACCATGTTTGTGGTACTCCTGTTGGCTCTGAAACCACATTGGCTTTCAGGTAGAATTCCTTCTGCTATAGCAGGTATTAGTCTGTTCAAAAGTATTCTTGCCAGGATTTTGCCAACAATGGAGAGCAGAGTAATACCACGGTAATTTGAACAGTCTGATTTAATTCCTTTCTTCTTATACAAGGTGATGATGACTGTATCACGAAGGTCTGATGGTAGTTCGCCTAGTTCCCAACAGCGCACCACAAACTCACGAAATTTAGCATGGAGTGCAAGGCCCCCATGTTTCCAGACTTCGGGTGGAATTCCATCAACCCCAGCTGCCTTGCCAATTTTCACCTGCTGTATGGCCTTAAGGGTTTCTCCCAGAGTAGGGGAAAATTAACATTTAGAGTCTCATCTATAGCATTATATGTTAAATGATCTCACAGTAAGCAGGAAAAAAAAAAAAAATCATAACTCTTTTAGTCTACTAAGCTAAAATATAAAAACTGTCACATGTTAAGTGAAACTGGGTAATCTGTTTGAAACTACACACAAGTTTGTATTTATAATGAATAAAAAGAAGTGTCAAAAATAAAAACCCCATTAAAACTATGCCATATTTCTGAAAGACTAGTTTTTCTCCACTCTCTCTAGGAATAATTGAAAGGAATTGTATCAAACATATATTGTCCACATGTCCTTAGAAGTATATTTGTATGGCAGATGAAAATTAAATTGGCAGTAAATGCCAGTAGCTTCTTGTAGAATAGAACACCGTTCAGTGTCTATTCACCTCCAATATAAACAGCACTTATTCAAGCTTCTTTTTGAGAAATCCATAGAATGAATCTACCACATAGTGAAAAGTACATAATGGTGTTCGTTACACTCCAAATTTTAAGCCATAAGCTGCCCAGAGCAGTTACGTTTCATTTAAGACTTTTTAAAAGCCTTTTGGTTCATTATAACCTCAAATTAGCATCCGGAGAAAAAGTCATGCACTCTTCTCTAAGAGAAATTCTTTTAATTTAGTGAGAAAAATTTTTGCAAAAGCTTTTGTAGGAGTAAAATGCAACCAAGAAAAAGCATTTCACTAAAGCACCCAGCACAAAGACCCATTCCACAGAAAACACCCACTAAAAACAATCAATATACCAGTTTTAGTAAAAACCAATTCATTGGTTTTAAGTTATCCACAAGAGAAGGAAAAGCGTAAAAGAAAAAAGCAGATTAAAAGAGTAAAGAAAGAGGGAAGAGAGAAGGAGAGGAGAAAGAAAAGAAAAAATGGTTACTGATAAAATCCGATGGCTCACATGGTTCAGGCTGCAGGAGAGGAAAGAGTGAGAAAGGGACCTCATATGGAGTCTCCTGTATTTATATAGTTTGGTTTTCCCTCCCAGGCAGGATATCCAGTCATTGTGTTCCAGGTCAGAGTCAGTTGTGCTGTAGCCAGTCACAGGCTCCAGGGCTGTTGTGTGGTCAGGTTACCAGGCAGATTTGCCTTGACCGACAGCCCAGCTACAGGGCCTTCAGTGATACCATGAGCTCTGAGAGGGCACAACCATGTTGACTCTGCCCTGTGCCCTCAGCAGGTCTTATGTGAACCCTTACCATGTACCTGCAGGTCTAGGCCCAGCCCTTCTCCACACACACACATACACCGAGTGAGTTGGTTCTGACCCATATCAATAATTCAATGAGATTCAGATTCAGTATCTCACAATGTTGTTTAAGTGTTTTACCAAATAAACAGTAGTGATAAACTACTTGGTAACTCAATGTCATGTTTTGACTGAAATGACTGTAAACCTACAAATGCTGCCCATATGTTTCATGATGTATATTTAAATAGGAATACAGAAAGACATGAAGCTTTATGCTGTGCTGATGGTACTCATCACAGTTATACCGCTGGAATGTATGACAGTTTTTGTTCGCAGTATTAATGGTTACAGTTAATAAATCACAGCTTGCAATCACATCTATATGCTCTGTGTCTCCATGAAACTTTGGCCTGGGACACATGGTATAAGCACTAAAAATAAAATAACCTGAAATAATAGCAGATGGAAGAAACATTTGCTAGAGATTAATCTCCTCATTTAATGTTCATAGAATTACAGAACCATAGAATCATAGAATCCTCTGGGTTGGAAAAGACCTCCAAGATCATCAAGTCCAATCGCTGATCCAACAGCACCATTGTTACTAGTGCCACATCTAGTCTCATCTTAAAAACCTCCAGGGGAGGTGAATCCACCACCTCCCTAGGTAGCCCATTCCAATGTCTCTCCCTGTAAAAGATTTTTTCCTAATATCCAACCTAAACCTGCCCTGGTACAGCTTAAACCGTGCCCTTTTGTCCTACTGCTGGTTGCCTGAGAGAAGAGACCGATGCCCACCTGGCTACAACCTCCTTTCAGAGAGTTGTAGAGAGTGATGAGGTCTCCCCTGAGCCTCCTCTTTCCCAGGCTAAACAACTCCAGCTCCCTCAGCCTCTCCTCATAGGACTTGTGTTTGAGTCCCGTCACCAGCCTCATTGCTCTTCTCTGGTCAAGTTTCAGCACCTCAATATTCTTCTTGAACTGAGGGACCCAGAACTGGACACAGTACTCCAGGTGTGGCTTCACCAGTGCTGAGTACAGAGGAGGAATCACTTCTCTGGTCCTGTTGACCACAGTGTTCCTGATCCAGGCCAGGATGTCATTGGCCTTCTTGGCCACCTGGGCACACTGCTGGTTCATGTTCAGCTTCCTGTCAATCCAAACTCCCAGCTCCCTTTCTGCCTGGCTGCTCTCCAACCTCTCTGTCCCCAGCCTGTAGGGCTGCATGGGGTTGTTGTGGCCAAAGTGCAGGACCCAGCACTTGACCTTGTTGCATCTCATGACCATTGGATTTGTCCCATCTCTCCAGCTTGTCCAGGTCCCTCTGCAGAGCCCTCCTGCCTTTCAGCAGATCAACACTTCCCTCCAGCTTGGTGTCATCTGCAAATTTGCTAATGGTACACTCAGCCCCCTCATCAAGATCATCAATAAAGATATTAAATAGAACTGGGCCCAACACTGATCCCGGGGGGGACACTACCAGTGACCGGCTGCCAACTGGATGCAGCACCGTTCACCGCCACTCTCTGGGCCTGGATTCTGCTCGTTAAAATCTAATCAATGAAACTAGAGCATTGTAAATTCACTAAAGCTGCTAAATCACATGAAATATATGAAACAATGAACCAGACAGTAAACAGTTAGTAAAATGAAAAAGGGCTGCCCTTCAACTACTGACATACAATATTAAGAATTAGGTACAATTGTGATTTAAGATGTTATGTGGTCACCCAGAGGGAATTTGTAATTTTTTAATGTATCAGATCCATTGTAAACTTGGAAATGGTTGGAATGGTCTCACTCAAAGAGTTGCAGTCAATGACTTGATGTCCAGGTGAAGATCGGTGATTCCCTGGGGGGGTGGTTGGGACTGATGCTGTCAAATATCTATATTGGTGACATGGACAGTGGGATCAATTGCATCCCCAGCAAGTTTGTAAGATGACACCAAGCTGTGTGGTACAGTTGATATGCTGGAGGGAAGGGATGCCATCCAGAGGGACCTTGACAGACTTAAGAGATCAGCCTATGTATATCTCATGAAGTTAATCAGGCCAAGCACAAATACAGGCAGGGTAGAAAAAAGATTGAGATCAACCCTCAGGAGAAGGACTTGAGAGAGTTGCTGAATGAGAAGCTCAACATGAGCTGGCAATGTGCGCTTGCTGTCCAAAAAGATAACTGTGTTTTGGGCTGCATCAAAAGAATTGTGGCCAGCAGGTCAAGGGAGGTGATTCTGCCCCTCTGCTCCACTCTCATGAGGCCCCCAACATAAGAAGGAATTGGACCTGCAGGAGTGAGTCTGGAAGAGGGCCACAAAGATGATCAGAGGGCTGATGCTCCTCTCCTACGAAGACAGGATGAGAGAGTTGGAGTTGTTCAGTGTGAAGAGAAGGCTCCAGGGTGACCCTACAGCAACTTTCCAGTACCTGAAGAGGGCCTACAAGAAAGTTGGAGAGGGACTTTTTACAAGGGCATGTAGCTATAAGTCAGGGAGTAATGATTTCAGACTGAAAGACCATGGATTTAGATTAGATATTAAGAAGAGATTCTTTGCTGTGCAGTTGGTGAGGCGTTGGAACAGGCTGCCCAGTGAAATTGTGGATGCCCCATCCCTGAAAGTGTTCAAGACCGGGTTGGATAGGGCCTTGAGTAACCTGGTCCAGTGGGAGGTGTCCCTGTCCATGACAGGGGAGATGGAACTAGAGGATCTTTAATGTCCCTTCCCACCCAAACTATTTTATGGTTGATCCCTGTTTGTGACCATTTCAGCAATGACCAGTCTTCGGAAGTATCTCTTCATTTTATGTTGCAGTAGAGGCAGAAAGTGAGGGGTTTTATGGTACCAGCACATTTGTAACACTGGTAAATATTAATGGGGTAATATTAGATATGCACTCTGTGAAACTAAAAAAGGAGAAAACATTAAAACCAAATCAAACTATATTAGAACACTAATTCTTCAAATCAATATTGAGTCCTGGGCTAGTATTCTTATATAACTCAGTTATTATACTATTTTCAATTTTTTTGAGGTGACTTCTAGGAAATGGTGGAAAACTGTGCAGGAGGCAAATTAAGACAATGAAATGAAATGAATTGAAATTAAATTGAATGAAATTAAATGACAGCAGAATACTTATCGAGTAAGATTACACAACCTTTTTATAAGGATCCCCTTACAGAATATTGCGTTGCAATCTGTTACTAGAAATTTTTTTTTACTTATTGCAGCACTTGAAATATTATGGAGAAGTTCAAGAGAGTATATAACACAGGTACAAAACATGAACTGTGTGTTGAATGAACTATGTATCCTAGAGGAAGACAAATCATAAGAAACCTAAAAAAATTTTATTATTTTTTTAAAATTTTATTAATCTTAATAATTTTTAAAATATTCAGACAATAAGATAACACCACCTGTAACTGCTATTTTAAAATTCAAAAATGAAGGAAAAGAGGATATAATTCAATTCTTATGAAAAATAAATTTCCAAACAGGATGTCTTTATCTATGTGGATGTATGAGTAGTTCAAATAAACAACTAAATTATGAATTATTCCTGTTGCAGAAGGTATTCTTACTATGATGTGAAGATTTCTAGCTATGTAATCTGCATTCAGATTCTAATGTACTCATTAGAATTATGCTTTGTTTCTTTTCCTATATCACAGAATCACAGACTCAGAATCGATCAGGTTGGAAGGGACCACAGTGAACCATCTGGTCCAACCTCCCTGCTCAAACAGTAGCTCATGCTAGAGCACATGGCAGGGAATTTCATCCAGATGGTTCTTGAATATCTCCATTAAGGGAGACTCCACAATCTCTCTGGGTAATCTGTTCCAGCGCTCAGTCATTCACACAGTAGAAAAGTTCTTCCTCATGTTCAGTGGAACTTTCTGTGCATCAGTTTCTGCCCGTTGCCTCTTGTTCTATTGTTTGGCACCACCTTCTTGACACCCTCCCTTCAGAGGAGGTCCCTTCTCAGACGCCCCTTTTTGAGGCAGAATAGGTCCAGATTCCTCAGCCTTTCCTGGTAAAAGAGATTCCACAGAACCTTGATCAACTTAGCAGTTCTCCACTGGATCTAATCCAGGAGCTCCACATCTCTCTTGTACGCAGTACTCCAAGTGTGTCTTTACCAGGGCTGAGTAGATCACCTCCCTCGACCTGCTTGGCAATGCTCTTTCTAATGCACCCCAGGATACCATTGGCCTTCTTGGCCACAGGGGCAAACTGCTGGGTCATGGACAGTTTATCATCCACTGGGACCCCCAGGTCCTTCTCCACAAAGCTGCTCTCCAGCAGGTCAGCTCCCAGCCTTTACCAGTGCCTGGGGTTGTTCCTCCCCAGGTGGAGGACCTTGCATTTACCCTCACTGAGTTTCAGATGGTTCTTCTCTGTCCATCTCTCCAACCTGTTGAGGTCCATCTGAAGGGCCGCACAACCCTCTGGGGTATTGGCCACTCCTCTCAGTTTTGTATCATCGTCAAACTTGCTGAGGAGACACTCTAACCCCTCACCTAAGTCATTGATGAACAAGTCCAATAACACTAGTACCAGTGTTATTGAACCCTGGGGGACACTTTTAGTGACAGGTCTCCAATTAGGCTCTGTACTGTTGATCACGATCCTCTGGGATCTACCACTTAGCCAGTTTCTCAATCAATCCCACTGTCTACTAATCCGACCCACACTTCTTGAGTTTGCCTATGAGGATTTTGTTAAAGAATATATATCTCTCTGTGTCTTTTTTTTTTAAATAACTGAATGTTTCAATGTTTGAATTAAATTTATACCATACATGTAAGGTTATTTGATAGAGCAGAAAAAATTGTGAAAAGTTACAATTATTGTGACATTACTTTATGGTCCCCTGGGACAAAGAAGAAATGTTAAATAAGGAATGTCTCCTATGCTAAGAATACAAGTTCTTCTGAAATTAAACAAAGCAGCATTTTTCATACCTTTCACATTCAGTGTTTCAGTGCATATCATAATCTTTCATAATAAAGCCACCTGTCTTCTATTATATCATAAGGTCCTTACCTTTTGCCACTGTGCTTTGACAGCACTAGGAGGTACCTGCAATCAACAAGTCTCATGGATTTTTGTCTTTTTTTTCAGAATACAGAAAATTAAATTCCAGCAGTTCGTATAGATTTACCTCATGTTCATCCACTTATCTTGTTCATGTGAAATTCAGGGATTTATAAAGTGAATGAGGCAGACTACAATACTAACAAACCCTTCTGCCTTCGCCAGCCAAATGAGTAGAAGACTCCTCAACTCATGGATAGTCAAAATCCATTGTTAAGGAGATTTCAGTCTTGTAAGATTTATAGACACACATACACACACAAATGAGACAAGGTAAAAGAATTTGCAATTGCGCAGCAACATACTGTAAGGCTTTGCAGAGGTGATGTACAAAGTTAACCTGCTCTATATGCAACCTCACTCTATATGTAAACTTATGAGGCTCTTAGAGAAGGTTTCATGTTTCAAAACTGTAGGTTCAAAACAAAATGCAGAATGCTTTAGATAGTAAATTGCATTAATAGGATATTGTTGTATTAAATGAGTTCCTTTTATGAGGAGAAAAAAACCTTAGGGAGTTGATTGAGATTTGCAGTGATAAATCAACAAGACTAATGTGTTCTTCAGTGTTTTAAAAGAAAACTCTGAGAAGCATTATATGTTAAATTGGTTTTTATGCCAATACTCTGATATGACTGGAAGATAAAGTATTTTTTAACTGTATTATTTTCCAGAACACTTGTATGTTAGTGTAAAATTTTCCTAACTTGATGTTTTCTGTCTTAGGCCCAAGAATACTTCTCTGGTTTATAGTTACAGAGATTTCATGGATAATGGTTCCAATATAAGAGAGAGGAATCAAAAAGTATTCCCCAGTGCATTTGAGGAAAATGAAGATCATAACTGTTTTGGGATGAGTGATCATACAAAAACTCTAGTTCCAATGTGTCTTACTACAACCTAATCAATAGGGGCATGATGATAAAAGTGTCCTTGTTTTAATCCGGTTTACGAAGAAATTTAGCATCTCTTATATGAGTCATAACTGCTTATTTATATTAGGAGCTTGAAAACAAGAAATAAAGACAATATTTGGTATCTCTTGGCTTCATTTTTTCTAATGGGAATGAGACATGCCATTGGTTTGTCAGTGATCAATCCATTACCTAGAGGGCCTTTATAGCTTTACTTACCAACTTTATTGATATAATGTAAACAGAAGATATAATAATGTTTTGAAGTTATATACAGGTTTGTGGGGAAAAAAAGAAAGCAATGGTAACATAATGAAAAATTACAATCTTTTTACAAGGACATCTTATTACACAGTTTTCCACTAAAACCACTTCAGAATGTGCCTTATTCTGTAGCTCTGTAATGACATTTCAGACCCTCAAAAATGTCAGGAACTTCAACATTGAGTTCAGATGGGTTTTATACTCAAGAGAAACAGGTTCCTCACAGCTTGTGATCATTAATTTGCAAGCTATTTGTCAGTTGCATGGTAAACAGATGGAATGTACTCATCAGGGCGCAACTTAAATGTGAAACAAATTAAAAAGAAAGAAAATTTAGAATTATGTCACCAAGCTGGGAGGACATCCAAATGCTTTTAACCATGAGAATTAATGGGATCTGAGGTTGATTAAAAAAAAACAAACAAACCACAACTATTTTTTCCTAATCCAGCTTCTAGCTTCATTTTGTGAGCTTTTCCATAGAAAACTCTAGTTCTAGCTGCTGACTTAGTTTCAGGACAAGAAAAGGATCTCGGTAGTGCAAAATAGCTTCAAAGATATAATCCTTTAAGAAACAACACATATTTCTAACTCCTTTTTCTTAGTGTGGTAAATTTTTATTCTTGGTATTTTAAATCTGAGTCAACAGCACAGTCTTCAATACATTCTCTATACTGGACAAAGGATACTAGCTTTATAAAATTGATTTAAACATATGTGACTTTGAAATTACTGACCTTACTATGAAAGCAGTTTTCCAATCCTTTTCTGAATTGCTCTGAGATACAAACCAGCATCATGATCCTATATTCCTATGTAAACTGAATTATAATAAAATCATGACCATTAATCCTTTTAGTTTTCAAGCCTTTCTCATTAGCATTTAGTACTCCTCAGGACTGATATGTGGAAGCTGAAGTATTTATGGTGGTCACCTTTTTATTGACAGTTTCTGCTTGCAACCTTTTATCTCATATAATAACAGGAGAAGGTACAATTAAATATTAGAATACATACTAATAAAGCAACAGTCAGGTACATGTAAGGATTTATCTATTCTATTTTTTTGAGCAATATGAAAGTTTATATACATTCTGTATATTCCTGTGTGTGTAAGTATATGTATATGTAACAATGTATCTGTCTCTGTGCTTTTAGGTAAATAATTTATAGAGTCCTGAGGACAGATTAGCCTTCAGTTCTTCTTTTATTTGTTTTGCAATTTTATTATTTTTTGTAATAGAATGTATATCTATATTAGACCTAACTTCCAGTGTGCTTTACCTCCTAAATTAAGATTTTTAGTCATATGACTTGAAGAAAAAAATCCTAACAATAAAATAAGGTTGGGTTGTGTTTGTTGATTATGTTTTGTTTTAATTTTTAAATCTGTGTTTCTATTTGTAATTATAGACATCTGGTTGAAGTGTGCAATGATGGCAATTTTTCATTTT